>NW_027464455.1:0-102500 GCF_050947455.1 Rhinoderma darwinii
CTTGTCTATGCCCAATATTTAAGGTGACAGTTTAGGTTAGCTTCAAGCTCACTGCACAATTACTGCTGTGGAGTCACTGTGTACATACATTACATACTTATCCTGTACTGATCCTGAGTTACATCCTGTATTATACTCCAGAGCTGCACTCACTATTCTGCTGGTGGTCACTGTGTACATACATTACATTACTTATCCTGTACTGATCCTGAGTTACATCCAGTATTATACTCCAGAGCTGCACTCACTATTCTGCTGGTGGAGTCACTGTGTACATACATTACATTACTTATCCTGTACTGATCCTGAGTTACATCCTGTATTATACTCCAGAGCTGCACTCACTATTCTGCTGGTGGAGTCACTGTGTACATACATTACATTACTTATCCTGTACTGATCCTGAGTTATATCCAGTATTATACTCCAGAGCTGCACTCACTATTCTGCTGGTGAGTCACTGTGTACATACATTACTTATCCTGTACTGATCCTGAGTTACATCCTGTATTATCCTCCAGAGCTGCACTCACTATTCTGCTGGTGGAGTCACTGTGTACATACATTACATTACTTATCCTGTACTGATCCTGAGTTACATCCTGTATTATACCCCAGAGCTGCACTCACTATTCTGCTGGTGGAGTCACTGTGTACATACATTACATACTTATCCTGTACTGATCCTGAGTTACATCCTGTATTATACTCCAGAGCTGCACTCACTATTCTACTGGTGGAGTCACTGTGTACATACATTACATTACTTATCCTGTACTGATCCTGAGTTACATCCTGCATTATACTCCAGAGCTGCACTCACTATTCTGCTAGTGGAGTCACTGTGTACATACATTACATTACTTATCCTGTACTGATCCTGAGTTAAATCCTGCATTATACTCCAGAGCTGCACTCACTATTCTGCTAGTGGAGTCACTGTGTACATACATTACATTACTTATCCTGTACTGATCCTGAGTTACATCCTGTATTATACTCCAGAGCTGCACTCACTATTCTGCTGGAGGAGTCACTGTGTACATACATTACATTACTTATCCTGTACTGATCCTGAGTTATATCCTGTATTATACTCCAGAGCTGCACTCACTATTCTGCTGGTGGAGTCACTGTGTACATACATTACATTACTTATCCTGTACTGATCCTGAGTTATATCCTGTATTATACTCCAGAGCTGCACTCACTATTCTGCTGGTGGAGTCCCTGTGTACATACATTACATTACTTATCCTGTACTGATCCTGAGTTATATCCTGTATTATACTCCAGAGCTGCACTCACTATTCTGCTGGTGGAGTCCCTGTGTACATACATTACATTACTTATCCTGTGCTGATCCTGAGTTACATCCTGTATTATACTCCAGAGCTGCACTCACTATTCTGCTGGTGCAGTCACTGTGTACATACATTACATTTCTTATCCTGTACTGATCCTGAGTTACATCCTGTATTATACTCCAGAGCTGCACTCACTATTCTGCTGGTGGAGTCCCTGTGTACATACATTACATTACTTATCCTGTACTGATCCTGTATTATACTCCAGAGCTGCACTCATAATTCTACTTTGTTTTACTGGAATCAGCAAGTTTGTGGATACCCCTTACAGAATAGTTAAGCTCCTATAATGCAAAAGGGGCAGTTTCGCTTACATCAGATAACTGTACAGCGCTTAGTATACAGACGACACTTCAATTCAAAACTCCAGCTTTTCTAGAGTCCTGAAAGGCAATTCTGCTTCGTTATGCTGCATCCCCTGCTCCTTTACTTTTCTATAACTAGGCAGATTTGACACTCCGGACTCCAGGAGAGCTGGGTGACAACCCAACGGAGATACAAAAAACCCTGTTGGCCGTCGCTCAGCTTTCCCAGGGATATAGCAAATAAGTTACGAGGGGAGAGCAATGAGGACCACCAAGATAAACCATCTAAAACAAACTATAGAGGATGGCGCAGAAAGGGTTAATGATGCGGCCGAGAAGCAAAGGGCTGAGAACAGGATGACCACAGAATTCCAGGGCGGAACGTTCCGCGATGTGTACGGAGGTCACCCTGGGGTGCAGATGGAAGGCGCCGTGCTGTCACCCAGCTTTCCCAGAAACGAGAAATGGCAGAATTTAAGGAATATAATCCCCCCCCCCCTATGAATAATGGTCCCTTTTATTCCAGGCGTCCTATAAACGCCCCGCTGAGCCCTCACACCCGTTTCCTGCACCTCCTAAAATGAAGGGGTGAGGACGCGGTCATGAATATTCATCAGAGACGGAAGCGGCAATTATCCGGGCACAAACGTCTCATCCTCCCCGCGACTCCTTCCATTCAAGTCATTTTTAGCCCGTCTCTCGTGGCGTGTCGCTGCCTGACTATAATAAACAGAGCGGGGGAGGGGCCGGGCCATTATCTGTCTCCTGAAGAACATGGAGAGCGCTGCCAAACCCACAATCCCCTGCAGAGGCCGCGCGATGCCGCTACGCATCCGAGAACACCGCGAGCAGCGTCGCCAGTAACCAAGGCAGACGCCAGAGGGTTAAAGAGTCCGTCTTACGGGGGCGAATTATACACAAAGGCGGCAGCATAACCGTAAACGTGGCGCCGCAGTCAAAAAATATATCTTATATACTACGACGACGCACATTCAATCTGTACAGTCAAAATTGCGATAGGACGGAGGGATGAAGCAACTTACGGAAACCGCCAAGTCGATGCAATAGGAAAGTAAAAAAAATGGGTGAAACACGTACATGGAAGGGACTCTGCTACCGCGGTACAAACCAGCTTTGGCGCAATCCAATAGCACAGCGCCTCGTGCCCTACAATAAATTCCTATAGAAGCGCCACATTTCGCCGCTCCTCATTAGCCGCTACGTCGCCACTGGCTCCAATAGGAATAGGAGCGAATGGATTACAAATGGGCGGAGCTTGCGGCATCATTCAAACATCCATCATCGGGATTAGCGCGACGACGGCGCCGACAAACGTACAACAAGAAAAGGAAAAACTAAAATCCTTTAAGTCGGGAAGATTACGTTTTTTGGAGAGAAATGTGTTCTATTTAATCAACGATTAAGACGTTTCATTCAGCGACTTCCATATCCGGATGTGTGCGCAACGTGTCGTAACGTGTACGCGGCGCCGGAACGGAAGTTTAAAGAGGCGCAGAACACACAGACTTCTAGGATTATACTCGCCCTCCTGCGACTTTGACTAGGCGACGTTTCTTCCCTCGGTGCTCTTCAGCAATCATCCGGCAATACTGATCGACGCGGCTTCAGGATACAACACAGAACCGATGCCGAGAGCTCCGAGAAAAGTCGCAACCCGCACCGGAAAATATTAAACGTCTCAGACGATAATCAAAGTCTTCCTCCCACAATTCCACGCGTATCCGCCCTATTTGACAGGAAACTACAGTTCGTTCTGAATAAAATGCCAGAATAGCAGTAAAGACTGACACAGTGGATTAGAATAGGAAAGGACGAATGTAACCAGATAATAATGCAGATTTAAATACCATTCAGGATCTGTGGAAAGCTGGATGACCGTGCAGTGTAATGGCGGGCAATGTCGCCGCGATAATTCAACAACAAAGCGTTGAACTACAAAGAACTCACAGAATGGCTCAGTAGCTAAAGCGACATTTCAATTACGAACGAGACGAGGGGGGGGGGGGAGGGGATGCATTTATCCTGAATTATTTACGGAATCTTTTCATTCTTACAGTCGCATAATCAGATTCCTTGTAAATTAATGAGCGCAGGAAGAGCCGGCGGCGAGAATGTGTGCAGAAAGGGGGGGGGGTGTACCGGACTATCAGGCGATACCGGACTACTTTTCCATCATGTCCCGTAATTTGGGATTTTTTTTTAGATCCATTTGTTAATGTTTTACTTTTTATTGATTCATTTAATAATTTGCTACTAGGTGGCGCTGTCCTGTTGATCTAAAAAAAAAAATATTGTGGACTGTACAGGGTTAAATTGACAGTCGTCCGTTTTTGGTCCATGCGTATCCCATACTTGCAGGTGCAGCTTTTAGGTAACGAACCTCCGCTCATGGCTTCAGCCCGGAAAGATAACGATAGCGAGGACGAAGCAAACACCCCCCCCCCCCTGCCGCTTTGTTCTCCTCATCAACTCCTGTCAAAGTCCCACGTGTACGACAATGACCTATGTCTTAACGCGATGTACTGCGGGGACGCGACCTGCACCTCAGGACACAGGTTAACCACGATGCTGGCGCCACCTACATAAAAAAAACAAAAACAGAGTCCAACCATAAAATCAACGTCGCGGTATGGTGGAAACCGTCACACAAATCAGCTCAGAAACCCCCCAAAAACAGGAGGATCCATTAGGGGTCCTTAGTGCCCATTTACACAACTGCACATGGCTGCGCCCTTAAAGGGGTGTTCCACATTAAGGAACACTTCATTATTTTTTTTTTTCTTGACCTCTATCCTACATGAACGGAACACGTCCCCAGAACGAGCATCAATGGGCCCAACAATGACCGGAAGAATTCAGCTCTGCCCCCCCCCCCCTCCCCACCGACTCGGTCAGGGCTGCCAGGTAGTCTCATGTGACCCTCTCATGTGACCCTCCCATTAGCTCTGATAATTGGCTCAGCATTCACAAAGGGGAGGGGCATAGGTGACGAGCTTCTTCCCTGCCTCTTGATTGGTGCACTTGCGCCCTCCAGTAACGTCCCGTGAGGAGGTCCCTTTAATTAGACATTTTCTAAATGCCTGTAATTTAAAAAGCAAAATGACAAAGAAAAGCGCGATTGAGTCAGCGACCGTCACCGCGAAATAACGGCAAAAAGTCCAACAAAATAATTTATAGCGAGAAGAAAAAAAAACAACGTAAGAAACGTCCCGGCGCCAAGAACGCGATATTTATAGTAAACATCTAATGAGTCACTAAATACTTAAACTGAGAAGGAGCGAAAGAGTTTAAAGAGCCTCAAAGTGATGCGAAAATCTCTCATTAAGTGTCACCCAACTTTCCTAGATTTCTGAAAGTCAAATCTGCCTAGCTACACAGCAATATATGCACTGATACAAAGTAACTGTTGAGGAGTCTGGGAAAGCTGGGTGATAACCTCTGTAAGAGCTGTAACGGTGGCCATATTGGTTGTCACCCAGCTTTCCCAGATACAGATATGATAAATCTAGCTATGCTGTTCTAACACAATTGTATCACTTGTGTAACTACATCTGTCCGTATCTGTACCCGAGAAAGCTGGGTGACAATATGCCCACAATTAAGATTTCTGTAGGGGTTGCCACAGGGGCAGATCTGCCTGGTTATACAGCTATAATGGAGCAGTAAATGTATCACTGAATAACTAGGCAGATTAGGCAATCAGGAGTCTGAGAAAGCTGGGTGACAACCCTTGTGCGAGATGAAGTAGCAGCCATAATGGTTGGGACTGTGGACATTAGCCTGTGACTGAATCCTCCAGGCCGATAAGCACCGAGCACCACCCTGCCCTGCGGCCCGGAGATAAGGTGACCGGGCGCCGCGGATCCGCTAGATCTGGAGAATCATTACACCCGCGTCCAACAGTGACCCAGATCTCAGAGCTGTGGGGGGCTGCCTGCAACCCAGTAACCAGAGACCACCGGACCCCAAAATAGGATAACCGCCAGGAATATGACACTGGAGTCCAGCCTGTCAATCAATCAACCCGCTCAGTGCAACGTCTTAAAGGGGAACTCCACCTGTGGGGTCTTGGTGCTGGGATCCCACCACTCACTGAACAGAGGCGACCGAGACTTTCTGTATAACGCCAAAACCCCTCTGGAGCCCGCCGGGGATCTCGTCACGGGAAACTCCAGACCTGTTCTGGAAACGTCACATTATTAGGTCTGAGGAGGTTCCGGACCCTCCAATCAGCGGCGGACGCTCGCTGCGACTTTAAATGCCGATGTCGCAGTTGTTTGGTCTCCCTGGCCCCAGCAACCAATCATTTCACTGCTAGAGTTTTCTAGTAGGACAACAATGGCGCATCGAAATGGGAAAAAAATGTTGGAGTTCCCCTTTATTCCAAATAAAATCACTAATCCCATTGGTGAACTCTAGTCATCCAGAGCCGATAACAGAGAGCAATAGATTGTATTCACCTGTCCTATCGCAGCCCCTAGCCAACCAGAAGTGGCTGATAACAGGGAGCAATAGACCTACACAGCACATGAGAGATGATAGTGTGCAGGGTTACACAGGTGACATCAATGACGGGGGCGGGGCTGTGACAACCTCTGATTCATTTCCAGGGAAAGGCCTGATGTGTGGGTGACATGAGCCCCTGATCAGTGTATGAAACAGGAAAACAGGGATGAAACTACCTCTGATGACTGTATCTGAATGAAACGCAGATCTAGATACACGTCCCGTATTATAAAAACGTCCATATAATCTACGGCCTGCCGTTCACTACTTTCAGCCACGTCTACAATACAGACGCTTCTGGCAGAGCTGGGTGACCACTCTACTTCATTATTCTGGAGCCTGGGAAAGCTGGGTGACAAACCCTGCAAGAGAAACCAGGGCAGCCATATTGGTTGTCACCCAGCTTTCCCAGATAGAATTTAGAAACGGCAGTACAGAACTTTTCCAGAACCGGATAGACGAGGACAACCTCAGGACCGATCACTGGGGAGAGTCATCATTGGGGGGGGGGGGGTTCTTTAAACATCCTTCATCAGGAGCCTCAATCGCCCTCGTAGCCGGTATACAGAGGGTCACATGACCGCGCACAACGTCTCATTACGGCCCAAGATTGTTCAACCATAAAACCACAAAAAGCTTTTACAGGAGGAAACAAACAGGAGAAAGCAGAAGAGACGGCGTGGGAAGCGGGGGGGCGAGAAATTCCTGCTCCTGACTCCGAAAACGGCAAGAGGGTGAGAATATTAGGAGGGGGGGGGGGGGTGTATAGAGATGAAAATACAAACCCCCCCCCCTTCACATCCTCGTGCTCTGAGTACAATGCAGCCATTCCTTAACGATGTCTTCTGGGAAAGCTGGGTGACAACCAAGATCGCTCCATTCGCTTCCACATTGTGTCATCCAGCTTTTCCGGACTCCTGAATGACAGATGTGCCACTGTAGGTTCTAGATCAGAATACCAGGTCGCACCCAGCTTTCCCTGACACCCGAGTTACAGATCTACCCCCAGATCACTACATAACTAAGCAGAATTGCCATTCAAAATCAGGGTGAGCTGTAACGTCCTTCATATTAGTGGTCACCCAGCTTTTCCTGGAACAGAATTTTCCCCAATGTCACAGACGACGACTCAAGGAATTAAATTCTCTTGGGATTTTGGCCCCGCCGGGGGAACATGGACGTAGAACAAGTCACAGACGCGACTTACCTGCAACTTTGTTTTTCTCCCTATTAAAGTGGCAGGAGGGGGAAATTCTCAGACGTTCAGGTGAACACCGGGCGACTCCCTGCCAGTCTACGGGCACGCTCCCGTACAGACATCACCCACGTGGTGGTGGTGGTGTAGCCCCGACCTCCATCTTTACGGGCCTCCCCAGGTGCAGGGAGACTGAATAGGCCGCTGCGCGCTCTTTATCCTCACATTGTATCACACAAAGCCGGTTACCGTGTCTTATACGTGAATGACGACAGCGCAAAGCAAACCGCAGCTCGCCAACACAAAGCGTCCTCTCTCCGCGCACAGCTGAGCTCCAGCCAAGGCCCCGTGTGTACGGTGGGTTAAAAATAGCGCAATGACAGGAGGAATCTGCCGCTACGAGGCCGAGTGCCACCTCAGTGCCAGGAAAGGAAGAGCCACGAATCCCAGACCACTACACGTGAATAATATATAACATGGAGGGGGAGGGGCGCGGCCATTAACCATCCGCAGCCACTGCATTATCCGTCAGCAGGACCGTCAGCTCGAGATGGGGGGGGGGGGCACCTTGTCTCAGAGCTGGAATATAAAAACAAGAGGCGCAATAAAGCGCGAGTCACATGACGGCGAAGGGTCAACAATTATCCTATGGAAGAAGGTATAAACAAGACGCCACGGCGCCCGCCACCAACATGGACGCCCCCGACCGTTATTACCAGACATAGTTAGGAAATGATCCGCATACATTGTATCTGGAGTCAGCGGAACGTTCCGCCGCAGGTCACGTGACGCTCCCACATGAGCAGGTGTCACAAGCCGAAGAGCTGACGCTCCGGCCCTGGAGGAACTTCAACTCTCAGCAGTCACGGTTACCAGAGCAGCCGAGCATGCTGAGACTTGTGGTGTCTGCTGGCCTAATACTGTCCATCCCAAGGTCACCATGAGGAAGGTGGGGGGGGGGGGGGGACAGCGTCAGCCATAGATAAGCTCATGCCACCACACAGACCTGAGAGAAGGGAGCCCCCACCCCACGAGTGGGGCAGATGTTAACCCCTGCTGTGCCACATCTAAAGCAGCGGCCTCTGGGAGGGGAGGGGGGTCAGCCATATATTACCATACAACCATAAGCAACGTGACCTGAGGAGTTAAACACAACACACTTATGGGAGAGAAGGGGTTAAAAATGACGTAACAGAAAGAAGTCCCTTGAAGGGGCCCCATGGAGGACGCGGGGGCCACAAGGAGGGGGTCTTACCTCTCAGCCGCATCCCCGGGAAGAGTCGGCCCCGCCCGCCCCGGCCGTCTGTGCTCAGCGAGCGGCGGCTCCAGGAGTTCTCCGGACAATTCCTCGCTGCAACATTGTATCCAACAGCAGAACCCGCAGCACTGAGCGCTAACCCCGCCCACTGGAGCCGACCACTTAGCGGAGTCACAGAGGGGTCACACCGCGTCCATAAACACGTCCCCGAGAGACCCACATCCGTCCCAGTTTACCGCTCCACATTGAAAACTCACCCACAACAATCACAACGCTAGCATACGGACCTCCCCCCACAGGTTGGTTAAATGGTACGATCCACGCTGTAAAGCGATTGGTTGACATGGAAGGTAAAAATATAATGGAAATAATGGGGCGGGCGTCTGACCGAGGATGAAATGACCAATGGGAGAGCGGGGATTACTGTCAGGCTCCGCCCACAGGTGTGCGGTAAGGGATTTAAAGAGAGAGGACACATTTTTTTTTAAGCTTTATTGTGAGGGTTTGTTCCGCTGTGTTTTCTGTTGTATTTCAGGGCACAAAGGCCTCAAAATACACCTGGAAAAACCCCAGCTAAAGCCTACAAACATCTGCCCATTGAATTCAATGGGAAAAACGGCGTTTAGTTCAGACGCCCCGTAAAAAAAAAAAACGGCATGTAAAAAAAAACCATTAGCAACGGAAGCGTTACCATTGAAATCAATGGTAATGCAAACGGAAAGCTATGGTTTCCGTTTCGTTTCCATTCATGAGTTCCCCTGATGGAAATGTCATGACGGAAGCCTGACGCAGATGTGAACGAAGCCTTACGCCGATCCTGCTTGTAGTGTGAGGCTATGTTCACATGCAGAGTCAAAAATGGCTGAAAATTACGGAGCTGTTTTCAAGGGAAATCGGCCACTGATTTTCAGGCATTTTTTCTAGACGTTTTTGGAGCTGTTTTTCTATTGACACAATGAAAAAGAGCTCAAAAAACGGCACAAGAACTGACATGCGCCTTCAAAAAAAAGTGTCGTTTTTTTACGCGCCTTTTTTAATTCAATGGGCCGATGTTTGAAGGCATTCAGCTACCGTTAATACGCCTGAAATCACAGCGTGTGAACATACCCTCACACCACAAACAGGACCGGCATTACGTTATATGTCGCCCTGTGCGGTACCTTCCTTGGGCGCCCTCATCTCCCATAGAAACAGTGTCTCTCTATGCCATGCAGCGCCATATGTTGGCCAAATGACACTAATATACAAGTGACTAAACAGCAATTCACACCATTCACTGCTAGAAAAATGACAGTACGGTGCCACACAATGCCAACGTAAATACCGCCATACAGTGCGCAAATAGCGTCATGTGTAATATAATAAGACTGTTCCGGTGAAAATAACCCTGACAGAAACCCAATGGAGTCCATTAAAGTCAATGGGCTCCGCCGGGCACTATTAGTGTCCGTGATGCAATGACTCCGGCATTTCCATTTTTTCGTTCTTCTGTTCCTATGACGGAAAACAGAAAAACTTAGTGCAGATGTGAACAGAACCCAACTGTGCCATACCAGGGGCGTAGCTAAAGGCTCATGGGCCCTGGTGCAAGAATTCAGCTTGGGCCCCCCTACCCCTCCCCACAATACCAGACTCTTGCGCACGCCTATGCCCAGCTGCCTTGCCCGATATACCCCATGAATGCCCCCATAGCTGCCCCCACAGTATAATGCCACCACACTGTATAATGCCACCCATAGCTGCCCCCCACACAGTATAATGCCCCCATAGCTGCCCCCCACACAGTATAATGCCCCCATAGCTGACCGCCACAATATAATGCCACTACACAGTATAATGCCCCCATAGCTGCCCCCCCCACACAGTATAATGCCCCCATAGCTGCCTCCACACAGTATAATGTCCCCATAACTGCCTCCACACAGTATAATGTCCCCATAACTGCCCTCCACACAGTATAATGTCCCCATAACTGCCTCCACACAGTATAATGCCCCCATAACTGCCCCCCACACAGTATAATGCCCCCATAACTGCCCTCCACACAGTATAATGCCCCCATAACTGCCTCCACACAGTATAATGTCCCCATAACTGCCTCCACACAGTATAATGCCCCCATAACTGCCCCCCACACAGTATAATGCCCCCATAACTGCCCTCCACACAGTATAATGCCCCCATAACTGCCTCCACACAGTATAATGTCCCCATAACTGCCTCCACACAGTATAATGTCCCCATAACTGCCTCCACACAGTATAATGTCCCCATAACTGCCCTCCACACAGTATAATGTCCCCATAACTGCCTCCACACAGTATAATGCCCCCATAACTGCCCCCCACACAGTATAATGCCCCCATAACTGCCCTCCACACAGTATAATGCCCCCATAACTGCCTCCACACAGTATAATGTCCCCATAACTGCCTCCACACAGTATAATGTCCCCATAACTGCCCCCCACACAGTATAATGCCCCCATAACTGCCCTCCACACAGTATAATGCCCCCATAGCTGCCCCCCCCCACACAGTATAATGCCCCCATAGCTGCCTCCACAGTATAATGCCACCACACTGTATAATGCCACCCATAGCTGCCCCCCACACAGTATAATACCCCATAGCTGCCCCCCACACAGTATAATGCCCCCATAGCTGCCCCCACAGTATAATGCCACCACACTGTATAATGCCACCCATAGCTGCCCCCCACACAGTATAATGCCCCCATAGCTGCCCCCCACACAGTATAATGCCCCCATAGCTGACCGCCACAATATAATGCCACTACACAGTATAATGCCCCCATAGCTGCCCCCCCCACACAGTATAATGCCCCCATAGCTGCCTCCACACAGTATAATGCCCCCATAACTGCCTCCACACAGTATAATGCCCCCATAACTGCCTCCACACAGTATAATGCCACCCATAGCTGCCCCCCACACAGTATAATGCCCCCATAGCTGCCCCCCACACAGTATAATGCCCCCATAGCTGACCGCCACAATATAATGCCACTACACAGTATAATGCCCCCATAGCTGCCCCCCCCCACACAGTATAATGCCCCCATAGCTGCCTCCACACAGTATAATGCCCCCATAACTGCCCTCCACACAGTATAATGCCCCCATAACTGCCTCCACACAGTATAATGCCCCCATAGCTGCCCCCACACAGTATAATGCCCCCATAACTGCCCTCCACACAGTATAATGTCCCCATAACTGCCTCCACACAGTATAATGTCCCCATAACTGCCTCCACACAGTATAATGCCCCCATAACTGCCCTCCACACAGTATAATGTCCCCATAGCTGCCACCACACAGTATAATGCCCCCATAACTGCCTCCACACAGTATAATGTCCCCATAACTGCCTCCACACAGTATAATGTCCCCATAACTGCCTCCACACAGTATAATGTCCCCATAACTGCCTCCACACAGTATAATGTCCCCATAACTGCCTCCACACAGTATAATGTCCCCATAACTGCCTCCACACAGTATAATGCCCCCATAACTGCCCTCCACACAGTATAATGCCCCCATAACTGCCCTCCACACAGTATAATGTCCCCATAACTGCCTCCACACAGTATAATGCCCCCATAGCTGCCTCCACACAGTATAATGTCCCCATAACTGCCCCCACACAGTATAATGTCCCCATAACTGCCCTCCACACAGTATAATGCCCCCATAACTGCCCTCCACACAGTATAATGTCCCCATAACTGCCTCCACACAGTATAATGCCCCCATAACTGCCCTCCACACAGTATAATGTCCCCATAACTGCCCCCACACAGTATAATGCCCCCATAACTGCCTCCACACTGTATAATTCCCCCATAACTGCCTCCACACAGTATAATGCCCCCATAACTGCCCTCCACACAGTATAATGTCCCCATAACTGCCTCCACACAGTATAATGCCCCATAACTGCCTCCACACAGTATAATGTCCCCATAACTGCCCTCCACACAGTATAATGCCCCATAACTGCCTCCACACAGTATAATGCCCCCATAGCTGCCTCCACACAGTATAATGTCCCCATAACTGCCTCCACACAGTATAATGCCCCCATAACTGCCCCACACAGTATAATGTCCCCATAACTGCCTCCACACAGTATAATGCCCCCATAACTGCCCTCCACACAGTATAATGCCCCCATAACTGCCTCCACACAGTATAATGCCCCCATAACTGCCCCCACACAGTATAATCCCCCCATAACTGCCCCCACACAGTATAATGACCCCATAACTGCCTCCACACAGTATAATGCCCCCATAACTGCCTCCACACAGTATAATGCCCCCCATAGCTGTCCCCACACAGTATAATGTCCCCATAACTGCCCTCCACACATTATAATGCCCCCATAACTGCCCTCCACACAGTATAATGCCCCCATAGCTGCCCTCCACACAGTATAATGCCCCCATAACTGCCTCCACACAGTATAATGCCCCCATAACTGCCTCCACACAGTATATTGCCCCCATAGCTGCCTCCACACAGTATAATGTCCCCATAACTGCCTCCACACAGTATAATGTCCCCATAACTGCCCTCCACACTGTATAATGCCCCCATAACTGCCCTCCACACAGTATAATGTCCCCATAACTGCCCCCCACACAGTATAATGTCCCCATAGCTGCCTCCACACAGTATAATGTCCCCATAACTGCCCTCCACACAGTATAATGCCCCCATAACTGCCCCCACACAGTATAATGTCCCTATAGCTGCCTCCACACAGTATAATGCCCCCATAACTGCCCCACACCGTATAATGCCCCCATAACTGCCCTCCACACAGTATAATGCCCCCATAGCTGCCTCCACACAGTATAATGCCCCCATAACTGCCTCCACACAGTATAATGCCCCCATAACTGCCTCCACACAGTATAATGCCCCCATAACTGCCTCCACACAGTATAATGACCCCATAACTGCCCTCCACACAGTATAATGACCCCATAACTGCCCTCCACACAGTATAATGACCCCATAACTGCCCTCCACACAGTATAATGACCCCATAACTGCCCTCCACACAGTATAATGCCCCCATAACTGCCCTCCACACACTATAATGCCCCCATAACTGCCCTCCACACAGTATAATGACCCCATAACTGCCTCCACACAGTATAATGCCCCCATAACTGCCTCCACACAGTATAATGACCCCATAACTGCCCTCCACACAGTATAATGCCCCCATAACTGCCTCCACACAGTATAATGCCCCCATAGCTACCTCCACACAGTATAATGCCCCCATAGCTGCCCCCACACAGTATAATGCCCCCATAGCTGCCTCCACACAGTATAATGTCCCCATAGCTGCCTCCACACAGTATAATGTCCCCATAGCTGCCTCCACACAGTATAATGCCCCCATAGCTGCCTCCACACAGTATAATGCCCCCATAACTGCCCCCACACAGTATAATGTCCCCATAACTGCCTCCACACAGTATAATGTCCCCATAACTGCCTCCACACAGTATAATGTCCCCATAACTGCCCTCCACACAGTATAATGCCCCCATAGCTGCCTCCACACAGTATAATGCCCCCATAACTGCCTCCACACAGTATAATGCCCCCATAACTGCCTCCACACAGTATAATGCCCCCATAGCTGCCCCACACAGTATAATGTCCCCATAACTGCCTCCACACAGTATAATGCCCCCATAACTGCCCTCCACACAGTATAATGCCCCCATAACTGCCTCCACACAGTATAATGCCCCCATAACTGCCCTCCACACAGTATAATGACCCCATAACTGCCTCCACACAGTATAATGCCCCCATAACTGCCCTCCACACAGTATAATGTCCCCATAACTGCCTCCACACAGTATAATACCCCCATAACTGCCCTCCACACAGTATAATGCCCCCATAACTGCCCTCCACACAGTATAATGCCCCCATAACTGCCTCCACACAGTATAATGCCCCCATAACTGCCCTCCACACAGTATAATGTCCCCATAACTGCCTCCACACAGTATAATGCCCCCATAACTGCCTCCACACAGTATAATGCCCCCATAACTGCCCTCCACACAGTATAATGTCCCCATAACTGCCTCCACACAGTATAATGCCCCCATAACTGCCTCCACACAGTATAATGCCCCCATAACTGCCCTCCACACAGTATAATGTCCCCATAACTGCCCTCCACACAGTATAATGCCCTCATAACTGCCTCCACACAGTATAATGCCCCCATAACTGCCCTCCACACAGTATAATGTCCCCATAACTGCCTCCACACAGTATAATGCCCCCATAGCTGCCCCCACACAGTATAATGCCCCCATAACTGCCTCCACACAGTATAATGTCCCCATAACTGCCCTCCACACAGTATAATGCCCCCATAACTGCCTCCACACAGTATAATGCCCCCATAGCTGCCCCCACACAGTATAATGCCCCCATAACTGCCTCCACACAGTATAATGTCCCCATAACTGCCCTCCACACAGTATAATGCCCCCATAACTGCCTCCACACAGTATAATGCCCCCATAACTGCCCTCCACACAGTATAATGTCCCCATAGCTGCCACCACACAGTATAATGCCCCCATAACTGCCCCCACACAGTATAATGCCCCCATAGCTGCCCCCCACACAGTATAATGCCCCCATAGCTGCCGCCACAGTATAATGCCCCCATAGCTGAGCCCCACACAGTATAATGCCCCCATAGCTGCCCCCCACACAGTATAATGCCCCCATAGCTGCCCCCCCACACAGTATAATGCCCCCATAGCTGCCCCCCACACAGTATAATGCCCCCATAGCTGCCCCCCACACAGTATAATGTCCCCATAACTGCCTCCACACAGTATAATGTCCCCATAACTGCCTCCACACAGTATAATGCCCCCATAGCTGCCGCCACACAGTATAATGCCCCCATAGCTGCCTCCACACAGTATAATGCCCCCATAGCTGCCTCCACACAGTATAATGCCCCCATAACTGCCTCCACACAGTATAATGCCCCCATAGCTGCCTCCACACAGTATAATGTCCCCATAACTGCCTCCACACAGTATAATGTCCCCATAACTGCCCTCCACACAGTATAATGCCCCCATAACTGCCTCCACACAGTATAATGCCCCCATAGCTGCCCCCACACAGTATAATGCCCCCATAACTGCCTCCACACAGTATAATGTCCCCATAGCTGCCCCCACACAGTATAATATCCCCATAACTGCCTCCACACAGTATAATGCCCCCATAACTGCCTCCACACAGTATAATGCCCCCATAACTGCCCTCCACACAGTATAATGACCCCATAACTGCCCTCCACACAGTATAATGACCCCATAACTGCCCTCCACACAGTATAATGACCCCATAACTGCCCTCCACACAGTATAATGCCCCCATAACTGCCCTCCACACACTATAATGCCCCCATAACTGCCCTCCACACAGTATAATGACCCCATAACTGCCTCCACACAGTATAATGCCCCCATAACTGCCTCCACACAGTATAATGACCCCATAACTGCCCTCCACACAGTATAATGCCCCCATAACTGCCTCCACACAGTATAATACCCCCATAACTGCCTCCACACAGTATAATGCCCCCATAGCTACCTCCACACAGTATAATGCCCCCATAGCTGCCCCCACACAGTATAATGCCCCCATAGCTGCCTCCACACAGTATAATGTCCCCATAGCTGCCTCCACACAGTATAATGTCCCCATAGCTGCCTCCACACAGTATAATGCCCCCATAGCTGCCTCCACACAGTATAATGCCCCCATAACTGCCCCCACACAGTATAATGTCCCCATAACTGCCTCCACACAGTATAATGTCCCCATAACTGCCTCCACACAGTATAATGTCCCCATAACTGCCCCCACACAGTATAATGTCCCCATAACTGCCTCCACACAGTATAATGTCCCCATAACTGCCCTCCACACAGTATAATGACCCCATAACTGCCTCCACACAGTATAATGCCCCCATAACTGCCCTCCACACAGTATAATGTCCCCATAACTGCCTCCACACAGTATAATACCCCCATAACTGCCCTCCACACAGTATAATGCCCCCATAACTGCCCTCCACACAGTATAATGCCCCCATAACTGCCTCCACACAGTATAATGCCCCCATAACTGCCCTCCACACAGTATAATGCCCCCATAACTGCCCTCCACACAGTATAATGCCCCCATAGCTGCCTCCACACAGTATAATACCCCCATAACTGCCTCCACACAGTATAATACCCCCATAACTGCCCTCCACACAGTATAATGCCCCCATAACTGCCCTCCACACAGTATAATGCCCCCATAACTGCCCTCCACACAGTATAATGCCCCCATAACTGCCCCCACACAGTATAATGTCCCCATAACTGCCTCCACACAGTATAATGTCCCCATAACTGCCCTCCACACAGTATAATGACCCCATAACTGCCTCCACACAGTATAATGCCCCCATAACTGCCCTCCACACAGTATAATGTCCCCATAACTGCCTCCACACAGTATAATACCCCCATAACTGCCCTCCACACAGTATAATGCCCCCATAACTGCCCTCCACACAGTATAATGCCCCCATAACTGCCTCCACACAGTATAATGCCCCCATAACTGCCCTCCACACAGTATAATGTCCCCATAACTGCCTCCACACAGTATAATGCCCCCATAACTGCCTCCACACAGTATAATGCCCCCATAACTGCCCTCCACACAGTATAATGTCCCCATAACTGCCTCCACACAGTATAATGCCCCCATAACTGCCCTCCACACAGTATAATGTCCCCATAACTGCCTCCACACAGTATAATGCCCCCATAACTGCCTCCACACAGTATAATGCCCCCATAACTGCCCTCCACACAGTATAATGTCCCCATAACTGCCTCCACACAGTATAATGCCCCCATAACTGCCTCCACACAGTATAATGCCCCCATAACTGCCCTCCACACAGTATAATGTCCCCATAACTGCCCTCCACACAGTATAATGCCCTCATAACTGCCTCCACACAGTATAATGCCCCCATAACTGCCCTCCACACAGTATAATGTCCCCATAACTGCCTCCACACAGTATAATGCCCCCATAGCTGCCCCCACACAGTATAATGCCCCCATAACTGCCTCCACACAGTATAATGTCCCCATAACTGCCCTCCACACAGTATAATGCCCCCATAACTGCCTCCACACAGTATAATGCCCCCATAGCTGCCCCCACACAGTATAATGCCCCCATAACTGCCTCCACACAGTATAATGTCCCCATAACTGCCCTCCACACAGTATAATGCCCCCATAACTGCCTCCACACAGTATAATGCCCCCATAACTGCCCTCCACACAGTATAATGTCCCCATAGCTGCCACCACACAGTATAATGCCCCCATAACTGCCCCCACACAGTATAATGCCCCCATAGCTGCCCCCCACACAGTATAATGCCCCCATAGCTGCCGCCACAGTATAATGCCCCCATAGCTGAGCCCCACACAGTATAATGCCCCCATAGCTGCCCCCCACACAGTATAATGCCCCCATAGCTGCCCCCCCACACAGTATAATGCCCCCATAGCTGCCCCCCACACAGTATAATGCCCCCATAGCTGCCCCCCACACAGTATAATGTCCCCATAACTGCCTCCACACAGTATAATGTCCCCATAACTGCCTCCACACAGTATAATGCCCCCATAGCTGCCGCCACACAGTATAATGCCCCCATAGCTGCCTCCACACAGTATAATGCCCCCATAGCTGCCTCCACACAGTATAATGCCCCCATAACTGCCTCCACACAGTATAATGCCCCCATAGCTGCCTCCACACAGTATAATGTCCCCATAACTGCCTCCACACAGTATAATGTCCCCATAACTGCCCTCCACACAGTATAATGCCCCCATAACTGCCTCCACACAGTATAATGCCCCCATAGCTGCCCCCACACAGTATAATGCCCCCATAACTGCCTCCACACAGTATAATGTCCCCATAGCTGCCCCCACACAGTATAATATCCCCATAACTGCCTCCACACAGTATAATGCCCCCATAACTGCCTCCACACAGTATAATGCCCCCATAACTGCCTCCACACAGTATAATGTCCCCATAGCTGCCCCCACACAGTATAATATCCCCATAACTGCCTCCACACAGTATAATGCCCCCATAACTGCCTCCACACAGTATAATGCCCCCATAGCTGCCTCCACACAGTATAATGTCCCCATAACTGCCTCCACACAGTATAATGTCCCATAACTGCCCTCCACACAGTATAATGCCCCCATAACTGCCTCCACACAGTATAATGCCCCCATAGCTGCCCCCACACAGTATAATGCCCCCATAACTGCCTCCACACAGTATAATGTCCCCATAGCTGCCCCCACACAGTATAATATCCCCATAACTGCCTCCACACAGTATAATGCCCCCATAACTGCCTCCACACAGTATAATGCCCCCATAACTGCCCTCCACACAGTATAATGACCCCATAACTGCCCTCCACACAGTATAATGACCCCATAACTGCCCTCCACACAGTATAATGACCCCATAACTGCCCTCCACACAGTATAATGCCCCCATAACTGCCCTCCACACACTATAATGCCCCCATAACTGCCCTCCACACAGTATAATGACCCCATAACTGCCTCCACACAGTATAATGCCCCCATAACTGCCTCCACACAGTATAATGACCCCATAACTGCCCTCCACACAGTATAATGCCCCCATAACTGCCTCCACACAGTATAATACCCCCATAACTGCCTCCACACAGTATAATGCCCCCATAGCTACCTCCACACAGTATAATGCCCCCATAGCTGCCCCCACACAGTATAATGCCCCCATAGCTGCCTCCACACAGTATAATGTCCCCATAGCTGCCTCCACACAGTATAATGTCCCCATAGCTGCCTCCACACAGTATAATGCCCCCATAGCTGCCTCCACACAGTATAATGCCCCCATAACTGCCCCCACACAGTATAATGTCCCCATAACTGCCTCCACACAGTATAATGTCCCCATAACTGCCTCCACACAGTATAATGTCCCCATAACTGCCCCCACACAGTATAATGTCCCCCATAACTGCCTCCACACAGTATAATGTCCCCATAACTGCCCTCCACACAGTATAATGACCCCATAACTGCCTCCACACAGTATAATGCCCCCATAACTGCCCTCCACACAGTATAATGTCCCCATAACTGCCTCCACACAGTATAATACCCCCATAACTGCCCTCCACACAGTATAATGCCCCCATAACTGCCCTCCACACAGTATAATGCCCCCATAACTGCCTCCACACAGTATAATGCCCCCATAACTGCCCTCCACACAGTATAATGCCCCCATAACTGCCCTCCACACAGTATAATGCCCCCATAGCTGCCTCCACACAGTATAATACCCCCATAACTGCCTCCACACAGTATAATACCCCCATAACTGCCCTCCACACAGTATAATGCCCCCATAACTGCCCTCCACACAGTATAATGCCCCCATAACTGCCCTCCACACAGTATAATGCCCCCATAACTGCCCCCACACAGTATAATGTCCCCATAACTGCCTCCACACAGTATAATGTCCCCATAACTGCCCTCCACACAGTATAATGACCCCATAACTGCCTCCACACAGTATAATGCCCCCATAACTGCCCTCCACACAGTATAATGTCCCCATAACTGCCTCCACACAGTATAATACCCCCATAACTGCCCTCCACACAGTATAATGCCCCCATAACTGCCCTCCACACAGTATAATGCCCCCATAACTGCCTCCACACAGTATAATGCCCCCATAACTGCCCTCCACACAGTATAATGTCCCCATAACTGCCTCCACACAGTATAATGCCCCCATAACTGCCTCCACACAGTATAATGCCCCCATAACTGCCCTCCACACAGTATAATGTCCCCATAACTGCCTCCACACAGTATAATGCCCCCATAACTGCCCTCCACACAGTATAATGTCCCCATAACTGCCTCCACACAGTATAATGCCCCCATAACTGCCTCCACACAGTATAATGCCCCCATAACTGCCCTCCACACAGTATAATGTCCCCATAACTGCCTCCACACAGTATAATGCCCCCATAACTGCCTCCACACAGTATAATGCCCCCATAACTGCCCTCCACACAGTATAATGTCCCCATAACTGCCCTCCACACAGTATAATGCCCTCATAACTGCCTCCACACAGTATAATGCCCCCATAACTGCCCTCCACACAGTATAATGTCCCCATAACTGCCTCCACACAGTATAATGCCCCCATAGCTGCCCCCACACAGTATAATGCCCCCATAACTGCCTCCACACAGTATAATGTCCCCATAACTGCCCTCCACACAGTATAATGCCCCCATAACTGCCTCCACACAGTATAATGCCCCCATAGCTGCCCCCACACAGTATAATGCCCCCATAACTGCCTCCACACAGTATAATGTCCCCATAACTGCCCTCCACACAGTATAATGCCCCCATAACTGCCTCCACACAGTATAATGCCCCCATAACTGCCCTCCACACAGTATAATGTCCCCATAGCTGCCACCACACAGTATAATGCCCCCATAACTGCCCCCACACAGTATAATGCCCCCATAGCTGCCCCCCACACAGTATAATGCCCCCATAGCTGCCGCCACAGTATAATGCCCCCATAGCTGAGCCCCACACAGTATAATGCCCCCATAGCTGCCCCCCACACAGTATAATGCCCCCATAGCTGCCCCCCCACACAGTATAATGCCCCCATAGCTGCCCCCCACACAGTATAATGCCCCCATAGCTGCCCCCCACACAGTATAATGTCCCCATAACTGCCTCCACACAGTATAATGTCCCCATAACTGCCTCCACACAGTATAATGCCCCCATAGCTGCCGCCACACAGTATAATGCCCCCATAGCTGCCTCCACACAGTATAATGCCCCCATAGCTGCCTCCACACAGTATAATGCCCCCATAACTGCCTCCACACAGTATAATGCCCCCATAGCTGCCTCCACACAGTATAATGTCCCCATAACTGCCTCCACACAGTATAATGTCCCCATAACTGCCCTCCACACAGTATAATGCCCCCATAACTGCCTCCACACAGTATAATGCCCCCATAGCTGCCCCCACACAGTATAATGCCCCCATAACTGCCTCCACACAGTATAATGTCCCCATAGCTGCCCCCACACAGTATAATATCCCCATAACTGCCTCCACACAGTATAATGCCCCCATAACTGCCTCCACACAGTATAATGCCCCCATAACTGCCTCCACACAGTATAATGTCCCCATAGCTGCCCCCACACAGTATAATATCCCCATAACTGCCTCCACACAGTATAATGCCCCCATAACTGCCACCACACAGTATAATGCCCCTATAGCTGCCTCCACACAGTATAATGCCCCCATAGCTGCCTCCACACAGTATAATGCCCCCATAGCTGCCACCACACAGTATAATGCCCCCATAGCTGCCTCCACACAGTATAATGCCCCCATAACTGCCTCCACACAGTATAATCCCCCCCATAGCTGCCTCCACACAGTATAATGCCCCCATAGCTGCCTCCACACAGTATAATGCCCCCATAGCTGCCCCCACACAGTATAATGCCCCCATAACTGCCTCCACACAGTATAATGCCCCCATAGCTGCCTCCACACAGTATAATGCCCCCATAACTGCCTCTACACAGTATAATGCCCCCATAACTGCCCTCCACACAGTATAATGCCCCCATAGCTGCCCCCCACACAGTATAATGCCCCCATAGCTGCCCCCCCACACAGTATAATGCCCCCATAGCTGCCCCCCACACAGTATAATGCCCCCATAGCTGCCCCCCACACAGTCTAATGTCCCCATAACTGCCCCACACAGTATAATGCCCCCATAACTGCCTCCACACAGTATAATGTCCCCATAACTGCCTCCACACAGTATAATGCCCCCATAGCTGCCGCCACTCAGTATAATGCCCCCATAACTGTCCCCACACAGTATAATGCCCCCATAGCTGCCCCCCACACAGTATAATGCCCCCATAGCTGCCGCCACAGTATAATGCCCCCATAGCTGAGCCCCACACAGTATAATGCCCCCATAGCTGAGCCCCACACAGTATAATGCCCCCATAGCTGAGCCCCACACAGTATAATGCCCCCATAGCTGCCCCCCACACAGTATAATGCCCCCATAGCTGCCCCCCCACACAGTATAATGCCCCCATAACTGCCCCCCCACACAGTATAATGCCCCCATAACTGCCTCCACACAGTATAATGCCCCCATAACTGCCTCCACACAGTATAATGCCCCCATAACTGCCTCCACACAGTATAATGTCCCCATAACTGCCTCCACACAGTATAATGTCCCCATAACTGCCTCCACACAGTATAATGCCCCCATAACTGCCTCCACACAGTATAATGTCCCCATAACTGCCTCCACACATTATAATGTCCCCATAACTGCCTCCACACAGTATAATGCCCCCATAACTGCCTCCACACAGTATAATGTCCCCATAACTGCCTCCACAGTATAATGCCCCCATAGCTGCCTCCACACAGTATAATGACCCCATAACTGCCCTCCACACAGTATAATGTCCCCATAACTGCCTCCACACAGTATAATGTCCCCATAACTGCCTCCACACAGTATAATGCCCCCATAACTGCCTCCACACAGTATAATGCCCCATAACTGCCTCCACAAAGTATAATGACCCCATAACTGCCCTCCACACAGTATAATGCCCCCATAACTGCCTCCACACAGTATAATGTCCCCATAACTGCCTCCACACAGTATAATGCCTCCATAGCTGCCCCCACACAGTATAATGCTCCCATAACTGCCTCCACACAGTATAATGTCCCCATAACTGCCTCCACACAGTATAATGTCCCCATAACTGCCCTCCACACAGTATAATGCCCCCATAACTGCTCTCACACAGTATAATGACCCCATAACTGCCCTCCACACAGTATAATGTTCCCATAACTGCCCTCCACACAGTATAATGTCCCCATAACTGTCTCCACACAGTATAATGTCCCCATAACTGCCCTCCACACAGTATAATGTCCCCATAACTGCCCTCCACACAGTATAATGTCCCCATAACTGTCTCCACACAGTATAATGTCCCCATAGCTGCCCCCACACAGTATAATGTCCCCATAGCTGCCCCCACACAGTATAATGTCCCCATAACTGCCCCCACACAGTATAATGCCCCCATAACTGCCCTCCACACAGTATAATGCTCCCATAGCTGCCTCCACACAGTATAATGTCCCCATAACTGCCCCCACACAGTATAATGCCCCCATAACTGCCCTCCACACAGTATAATGCTCCCATAACTGCCTCCACACAGTATAATGCCCCCATAACTGCCCTCCACACAGTATAATGCCCCCATAGCTGCCCCCCACACAGTATAATGCCCTCATAACTGCCTCCACACAGTATAATGCCCCCATAACTGCCCCCCACACAGTATAATGTCCCCATAGCTGCCTCCACACAGTATAATGTCCCCATAACTGCCCCCCACACAGTATAATGTCCCCATAACTGCCCCCCACACAGTATAATGTCCCCATAGCTGCCCCCACACAGTATAATGTCCCCATAACTGCCCCCCACACAGTATAATGCCCCCATAACTGCCCCCCACACAGTATAATGTCCCCATAGCTGCCCCCACACAGTATAATGTCCCCATAGCTGCCCCCCACACAGTATAATGTCCCCATAACTGCCTCCACACAGTATAATGCCCCACAACTGCCCTCCACACAGTATAATGTCCCCATAACTGCCTCCACACAGTATAATGCCCCCATAGCTGCCCCCACACAGTATAATGCCCCCATAACTGCCTCCACACAGTATAATGCCCCCATAACTGCCCCCACACAGTATAATGACCCCATAACTGCCTCCACACAGTATAATGTCCCCATAGCTGCCTCCACACAGTATAATGTCCCCATAGCTGCCCCCACACAGTATAATGCCCCCATAACTGCCTCCACACAGTATAATGCCCCCATAACTGCCCCCACACAGTATAATGACCCCATAACTGCCTCCACACAGTATAATGTCCCCATAACTGCCTCCTCTCAGTATAATGCCCCCATAACTGCCTCCACACAGTATAATGCCCCCATAACTGCCCCCACACAGTATAATGTCCCCATAGCTGCCTCCACACAGTATAATGTCCCCATAACTGCCTCCACACAGTATAATGACCCCATAACTGCCCCCCACACAGTATAATGTCCCCATAACTGCCTCCACACAGTATAATGTCCCCATAACTGCCTCCACACAGTATAATGCCCCCATAACTGCCTCCACACAGTATAATGTCCCCATAACTGCCTCCACACAGTATAATGTCCCCATAACTGCCTCCACACAGTATAATGCCCCCATAACTGCCTCGACACAGTATAATGTCCCCATAACTGCCTCCACACAGTATAATGCCCCCATAACTGCCCTCCACACAGTATAATGCCCCCATAGCTGCCTCCACACAGTATAATGTCCCCATAGCTGCCTCCACACAGTATAATGTCCCCATAACTGCCTCCACACAGTATAATGCCCCCATAACTGCCTCCACACAGTATAATGCCCCATAACTGCCTCCACACAGTATAATGTCCCCATAACTGCCCTCCACACAGTATAATATCCCCATAGCTGCCCCCACACAGTATAATATCCCCATAGCTGCCCCCACACAGTATAATGCCCCCATAGCTGCCTCCACACAGTATAATGCCCCCATAACTGCCTCCACACAGTATAATGTCCCCATAGCTGCCTCCACACAGTATAATGCTCCCCATAGCTGCCTCCACACAGTATAATGCCCCCATAACTGCCCTCCACACAGTATAATGCCCCCATAACTACCTCCACACAGTATAATGTCCCCATAACTGCCTCCACACAGTATAATGTCCCCATAGCTGCCTCCACACAGTATAATGTCCCCATAACTGCCTCCACACAGTATAATGCCCCCATAACTGCCTCCACACAGTATAATGTCCCCATAACTGCCTCCACACAGTATAATGCCCCCATAACTGCCTCCACACAGTATAATGTCCCCATAGCTGCCCCCACACAGTATAATGTCCCCATAACTGCCCTCCACACAGTATAATGTCCCCATAACTGCCTCCACACAGTATAATGCCCCCATAACTGCCTCCGCACAGTATAATGCCCCCATAACTGCCTCCACACAGTATAATGTCCCCATAGCTGCCCCCACACAGTATAATGTCCCCATAACTGCCACCACACAGTATAATGCCCCCATAACTGCCCCCACACAGTATAATGACCCCATAACTGCCCTCCACACAGTATAATGCCCCCATAACTGCCTCCACACAGTATAATGCCCCCATAACTGCACTCCACACAGTATAATATCCCCATAACTGCCCTCCACACAGTATAATGCCCCCATAACTGCCTCCACACAGTATAATGTCCCCATAACTGCCCCCACACAGTATAATGCCCCCATAACTGCCCCTACACAGTTATAATGTCCCCATAGCTGCCCACACAGTATAATGACCCCATAACTGCCTCCACACAGTATAATGCCCCCATAACTGCCTCCACACAGTATAATGTCCTCATAACTGCCCTCCACACAGTATAATGTCCCCATAGCTGCCTCCACACAGTATAATGCCCCCATAACTGCCCTCCACACAGTATAATGCCCCCATAACTGCCTCCACACAGTATAATGCCCCCATAACTGCCCTCCACACAGTATAATGCCCCCATAACTGCCTCCACACAGTATAATGTCCCCATAACTGCCTCCACACAGTATAATGCCCCCATAACTGCCTCCACACAGTATAATGCCCCCATAACTGCCTCCACACAGTATAATGTCCTCATAACTGCCCTCCACACAGTATAATGTCCCCATAGCTGCCTCCACACAGTATAATGCCCCCATAACTGCCTCCACACAGTATAATGCCCCCATAACTGCCCTCCACACAGTATAATGCCCCCATAACTGCCCTCCACACAGTATAATGCCCCCATAACTGCCCTCCACACAGTATAATGCCCCCATAGCTGCCTCCACACAGTATAATGTCCCCATAACTGCCTCCACACAGTATAATGCCTCCATAGCTGCCCCCACACAGTATAATGCCCCCATAACTGCCTCCACACAGTATAATGCCCCCATAACTGCCTCCACACAGTATAATGCCCCATAACTGCCTCCACACAGTATAATGCCCCCATAACTGCCTCCACACAGTATAATGCCCCCATAACTGCTTCCACACAGTATAATGTCCCCATAACTGCCACCACACAGTATAATGCCCCCATAACTGCCCCCACACAGTATAATGACCCCATAACTGCCCTCCACACAGTATAATGCCCCCATAACTGCCTCCACACAGTATAATGTCCTCATAACTGCCCTCCACACAGTATAATGCCCCCATAACTGCCCTCCACACAGTATAATGCCCCCATAACTGCCCTCCACACAGTATAATGCCCCCATAACTGCCCTCCACACAGTATAATGCCCCCATAACTGCCCCCACACAGTATAATGCCTCCATAACTGCCCTACACACAGTATAATGCCCCCATAACTGCCCTCCACACAGTATAATGCCCCCATAACTGCCCTCCACACAGTATAATGCCCCCATAACTGCCCCCACACAGTATAATGCCTCCATAACTGCCCTCCACACAGTATAATGCCCCCATAACTGCCCTCCACACAGTATAATGTCCCCATAGCTGCCTCCACACAGTATAATGCCTCCATAACTGCCCTCCACACAGTATAATGCCCCCATAACTGCCCTCCACACAGTATAATGCCCCCATAACTGCCCTCCACACAGTATAATGCCCCCATAACTGCCCCCACACAGTATAATGCCTCCATAACTGCCCTCCACACAGTATAATGTCCCCATAACTGCCTCCACACAGTATAATGCCCCATAGCTGCCCCCACACAGTATAATGCCCCATAACTGCCTCCACACAGTATAATGCCCCCATAACTGCCCTCCACACAGTATAATGTCCCCATAGCTGCCCCCACACAGTATAATGCCCCCATAACTGCCTCCACACAGTATAATGCCCCATAACTGCCTCCACACAGTATAATGCCTCCATAGCTGCCCCCACACAGTATAATGCCCCCATAACTGCCTCCACACAGTATAATGCCCCCATAACTGCCTCCACACAGTATAATGCCCCATAACTGCCTCCACACAGTATAATGCCCCCATAACTGCCCTCCACACAGTATAATGCCCCCATAACTGCCCTCCACACAGTATAATGCCCCCATAACTGCCCTCCACACAGTATAATGCCCCCATAACTGCCTCCACACAGTATAATGCCCCCATAACTGCCTCCACACAGTATAATGTCCCCATAACTGCCACCACACAGTATAATGCCCCCATAACTGCCCCCACACAGTATAATGACCCCATAACTGCCCTCCACACAGTATAATGCCCCCATAACTGCCTCCACACAGTATAATGCCCCCATAACTGCACTCCACACAGTATAATATCCCCATAACTGCCCTCCACACAGTATAATGCCCCCATAACTGCCTCCACACAGTATAATGACCCCATAACTGCCTCCACACAGTATAATGCCCCCATAACTGCCCCCACACAGTATAATGTCCCCATAACTGCCTCCACACAGTATAATGCCCCCATAACTGCCCCCACACAGTATAATGCCCCCATAACTGCACTCCACACAGTATAATGACCCCATAGCTGCCTCCACACAGTATAATGTCCCCATAACTGCCCCCACACAGTATAATGCCCCCATAACTGCACTCCACACAGTATAATATCCCCATAACTGCCTCCACACAGTATAATGTCCTCATAACTGCCTCCACACAGTATAATGTCCTCATAACTGCCCTCCACACAGTATAATGCCCCCATAACTGCCTCCACACAGTATAATGTCCTCATAACTGCCCTCCACACAGTATAATGTCCCCATAGCTGCCTCCACACAGTATAATGCCCCCATAACTGCCTCCACACAGTATAATGCCCCCATAACTGCCCTCCACACAGTATAATGCCCCCATAACTGCCTCCACACAGTATAATGCCCCATAACTGCCTCCACACAGTATAATGCCCCCATAACTGCCCTCCACACAGTATAATGTCCCCATAACTGCCTCCACACAGTATAATGCCCCCATAACTGCCCTCCACACAGTATAATGCCCCCATAACTGCACTCCACACAGTATAATATCCCCATAACTGCCCTCCACACTTTATAATGCCCCCATAACTGCCTCCACACAGTATAATGCCCCATAACTGCCCTCCACACAGTATAATGCCCCCATAACTGCCTCCACACAGTATAATGTCCCCATAACTGCCTCCACACAGTATAATGTCCCCATAACTGCCCTCCACACAGTATAATGCCCCCATAACTGCCCCTACACAGTTATAATGTCCCCATAGCTGCCTCCACACAGTATAATGTCCCCATAACTGCTCTCCACACAGTATAATGTCCCCCATAACTGCCTCCACACAGTATAATGCCCCCATAACTGCCTCCACACAGTATAATGTCCCCATAACTGCCTCCACACAGTATAATGTCCCCCATAACTGCCTCCACACAGTATAATGCCCCCATAACTGCCTCCACACAGTATAATGTCCCCATAACTGCCTCCACACAGTATAATGTCCCCCATAACTGCCTCCACACAGTATAATGCCCCCATAACTGCCCTCCACACAGTATAATGTCCCCATAACTGCCCTCCACACAGTATAATGCCCCCATAACTGCCTCCACACAGTATAATGCCCCCATAACTGCCTCCACACAGTATAATGCCCCCATAACTGCCTCCACACAGTATAATGCCCCCATAACTGCCCCCACACAGTATAATGCCCCCATAACTGCCTCCACACAGTATAATGTCCCCATAGCTGCCTCCACACAGTATAATGCCCCCATAACTGCCTCCACACAGTATAATGCCCCCCATAGCTGTCCCCACACAGTATAATGCCCCCCATAGCTGTCCCCCACACAGTATAATGCCCCCCCATAGCTGTCCCCCACACAGTATAATGCCCCCATAGCTGCCTCCACACAGTATAATGTCCCCATAGCTGCCTCCACACAGTATAATGCCCCCATAACTGCCTCCACACAGTATAATGCCCCCATAACTGCCTCCACACAGTATAATGCCCCCATAACTGCCCCCACACAGTATAATGCCCCCATAGCTGCCTCCACACAGTATAATGCCCCCATAACTGCCCCCCACACAGTATAATGCCCCCATAACTGCCTCCACACAGTATAATGCCCCCATAACTGCCCCCACACAGTATAATGCCCCCATAGCTGCCTCCACACAGTATAATGTCCCCATAACTGCCCCCACACAGTATAATGTCCCCATAACTGCCTCCACACAGTATAATGCCCCCATAACTGCCCTCCACACAGTATAATGCCCCCATAGCTGCCTCCACACAGTATAATGCCCCCATAACTGCCCCCACACAGTATAATGCTCCCATAACTGCCTCCACACAGTATAATGCCCCCATAACTGCCTCCACACAGTATAATGCCCCCATAACTGCCTCCACACAGTATAATGCCCCCATAACTGCCCTCCACACAGTATAATGCCCCCATAGCTGCCTCCACACAGTATAATGCCCCCATAACTGCCTCCACACAGTATAATGCCCCATAACTGCCCCCACACAGTATAATGCCCCCATAACTGCCTCCACACAGTATAATGCCCCCATAACTGCCTCCACACAGTATAATGTCCCCATAACTGCCCCCACACAGTATAATGTCCCCATAGCTGCCTCCACACAGTATAATGCCCCCATAGCTGCCCCCCACACAGTATAATGCCCCCATAGCTGCCCCCACACAGTATAATGCCCCCATAACTGCCTCCACACAGTATAATGTCCCCATAACTGCCTCCACACAGTATAATGCCCCATAACTGCCCTCCACACAGTATAATGCCCCCATAGCTGCCCCCACACAGTATAATGCCCCCATAACTGCCTCCACACAGTATAATGTCCCCATAGCTGCCTCCACACAGTATAATGTCCCCATAACTGCCTCCACACAGTATAATGCCCCATAACTGCCCTCCACACAGTATAATGCCCCCATAACTGCCCTCCACACAGTATAATGCCCCCATAACTGCCCTCCACACAGTATAATGCCCCCATAACTGCCCTCCACACAGTATAATGCCCCCATAGCTGCCTCCACACAGTATAATGTCCCCATAACTGCCTCCACACAGTATAATGCCTCCATAGCTGCCCCCACACAGTATAATGCCCCCATAACTGCCTCCACACAGTATAATGCCCCCATAACTGCCTCCACACAGTATAATGCCCCATAACTGCCTCCACACAGTATAATGCCCCCATAACTGCCTCCACACAGTATAATGCCCCCATAACTGCTTCCACACAGTATAATGTCCCCATAACTGCCACCACACAGTATAATGCCCCCATAACTGCCCCCACACAGTATAATGACCCCATAACTGCCCTCCACACAGTATAATGCCCCCATAACTGCCTCCACACAGTATAATGTCCTCATAACTGCCCTCCACACAGTATAATGCCCCCATAACTGCCCTCCACACAGTATAATGCCCCCATAACTGCCCTCCACACAGTATAATGCCCCCATAACTGCCCTCCACACAGTATAATGCCCCCATAACTGCCCCCACACAGTATAATGCCTCCATAACTGCCCTACACACAGTATAATGCCCCCATAACTGCCCTCCACACAGTATAATGCCCCCATAACTGCCCTCCACACAGTATAATGCCCCCATAACTGCCCCCACACAGTATAATGCCTCCATAACTGCCCTCCACACAGTATAATGCCCCCATAACTGCCCTCCACACAGTATAATGTCCCCATAGCTGCCTCCACACAGTATAATGCCTCCATAACTGCCCTCCACACAGTATAATGCCCCCATAACTGCCCTCCACACAGTATAATGCCCCCATAACTGCCCTCCACACAGTATAATGCCCCCATAACTGCCCCCACACAGTATAATGCCTCCATAACTGCCCTCCACACAGTATAATGTCCCCATAACTGCCTCCACACAGTATAATGCCCCATAGCTGCCCCCACACAGTATAATGCCCCATAACTGCCTCCACACAGTATAATGCCCCCATAACTGCCCTCCACACAGTATAATGTCCCCATAGCTGCCCCCACACAGTATAATGCCCCCATAACTGCCTCCACACAGTATAATGCCCCATAACTGCCTCCACACAGTATAATGCCTCCATAGCTGCCCCCACACAGTATAATGCCCCCATAACTGCCTCCACACAGTATAATGCCCCCATAACTGCCTCCACACAGTATAATGCCCCATAACTGCCTCCACACAGTATAATGCCCCCATAACTGCCCTCCACACAGTATAATGCCCCCATAACTGCCCTCCACACAGTATAATGCCCCCATAACTGCCCTCCACACAGTATAATGCCCCCATAACTGCCTCCACACAGTATAATGCCCCCATAACTGCCTCCACACAGTATAATGTCCCCATAACTGCCACCACACAGTATAATGCCCCCATAACTGCCCCCACACAGTATAATGACCCCATAACTGCCCTCCACACAGTATAATGCCCCCATAACTGCCTCCACACAGTATAATGCCCCCATAACTGCACTCCACACAGTATAATATCCCCATAACTGCCCTCCACACAGTATAATGCCCCCATAACTGCCTCCACACAGTATAATGACCCCATAACTGCCTCCACACAGTATAATGCCCCCATAACTGCCCCCACACAGTATAATGTCCCCATAACTGCCTCCACACAGTATAATGCCCCCATAACTGCCCCCACACAGTATAATGCCCCCATAACTGCACTCCACACAGTATAATGACCCCATAGCTGCCTCCACACAGTATAATGTCCCCATAACTGCCCCCACACAGTATAATGCCCCCATAACTGCACTCCACACAGTATAATATCCCCATAACTGCCTCCACACAGTATAATGTCCTCATAACTGCCTCCACACAGTATAATGTCCTCATAACTGCCCTCCACACAGTATAATGCCCCCATAACTGCCTCCACACAGTATAATGTCCTCATAACTGCCCTCCACACAGTATAATGTCCCCATAGCTGCCTCCACACAGTATAATGCCCCCATAACTGCCTCCACACAGTATAATGCCCCCATAACTGCCCTCCACACAGTATAATGCCCCCATAACTGCCTCCACACAGTATAATGCCCCATAACTGCCTCCACACAGTATAATGCCCCCATAACTGCCCTCCACACAGTATAATGTCCCCATAACTGCCTCCACACAGTATAATGCCCCCATAACTGCCCTCCACACAGTATAATGCCCCCATAACTGCACTCCACACAGTATAATATCCCCATAACTGCCCTCCACACTGTATAATGCCCCCATAACTGCCTCCACACAGTATAATGCCCCATAACTGCCCTCCACACAGTATAATGCCCCCATAACTGCCTCCACACAGTATAATGTCCCCATAACTGCCTCCACACAGTATAATGTCCCCATAACTGCCCTCCACACAGTATAATGCCCCCATAACTGCCCCTACACAGTTATAATGTCCCCATAGCTGCCTCCACACAGTATAATGTCCCCATAACTGCTCTCCACACAGTATAATGTCCCCCATAACTGCCTCCACACAGTATAATGCCCCCATAACTGCCTCCACACAGTATAATGTCCCCATAACTGCCTCCACACAGTATAATGTCCCCCATAACTGCCTCCACACAGTATAATGCCCCCATAACTGCCTCCACACAGTATAATGTCCCCATAACTGCCTCCACACAGTATAATGTCCCCCATAACTGCCTCCACACAGTATAATGCCCCCATAACTGCCTCCACACAGTATAATGCCCCCATAACTGCCCCCACACAGTATAATGCCCCCATAACTGCCTCCACACAGTATAATGTCCCCATAGCTGCCTCCACACAGTATAATGCCCCCATAACTGCCTCCACACAGTATAATGCCCCCCATAGCTGTCCCCACACAGTATAATGCCCCCCATAGCTGTCCCCCACACAGTATAATGCCCCCCCATAGCTGTCCCCCACACAGTATAATGCCCCCATAGCTGCCTCCACACAGTATAATGTCCCCATAGCTGCCTCCACACAGTATAATGCCCCCATAACTGCCTCCACACAGTATAATGCCCCCATAACTGCCTCCACACAGTATAATGCCCCCATAACTGCCCCCACACAGTATAATGCCCCCATAGCTGCCTCCACACAGTATAATGCCCCCATAACTGCCCCCCACACAGTATAATGCCCCCATAACTGCCTCCACACAGTATAATGCCCCCATAACTGCCCCCACACAGTATAATGCCCCCATAGCTGCCTCCACACAGTATAATGTCCCCATAACTGCCCTCCACACAGTATAATGCCCCATAACTGCCTCCACACAGTATAATGCCCCCATAACTGCCCCCACACAGTATAATGCCCCCATAGCTGCCCCCACACAGTATAATGTCCCCATAACTGCCTCCACACAGTATAATGCCCCCATAACTGCCCTCCACACAGTATAATGCCCCCATAGCTGCCTCCACACAGTATAATGCCCCCATAACTGCCCCCACACAGTATAATGCTCCCATAACTGCCTCCACACAGTATAATGCCCCCATAACTGCCTCCACACAGTATAATGCCCCCATAACTGCCTCCACACAGTATAATGCCCCCATAACTGCCCTCCACACAGTATAATGCCCCCATAGCTGCCTCCACACAGTATAATGTCCCCATAACTGCCTCCACACAGTATAATGCCCCATAACTGCCCCCACACAGTATAATGCCCCCATAACTGCCTCCACACAGTATAATGCCCCATAACTGCCCCCACACAGTATAATGCCCCCATAACTGCCTCCACACAGTATAATATCCCCATAACTGCCCTCCACACTGTATAATGCCCCCATAACTGCCTCCACACAGTATAATGCCCCATAACTGCCCTCCACACAGTATAATGCTCCCATAACTGCCTCCACACAGTATAATGCCCCCATAACTGCCTACACACAGTATAATGTCCCCATAACTGCCCTCCACACAGTATAATGCCCCCATAACTGCCTCCACACAGTATAATGCCCCCATAACTGCCTCCACACAGTATAATGTCCCCATAACTGCCCCCACACAGTATAATGTCCCCATAGCTGCCTCCACACAGTATAATGCCCCCATAGCTGCCCCCCACACAGTATAATGCCCCCATAGCTGCCCCCACACAGTATAATGCCCCCATAACTGCCTCCACACAGTATAATGTCCCCATAACTGCCTCCACACAGTATAATGTCCCCATAACTGCCTCCACACAGTATAATGCCCCCATAACTGCCTCCACACAGTATAATGTCCCCATAACTGCCTCCACACAGTATAATGCCCCATAACTGCCCTCCACACAGTATAATGCCCCCATAGCTGCCCCCACACAGTATAATGCCCCCATAACTGCCTCCACACAGTATAATGTCCCCATAGCTGCCTCCACACAGTATAATGTCCCCATAACTGCCTCCACACAGTATAATGCCCCATAACTGCCCTCCACACAGTATAATGCCCCCATAACTGCCCTCCACACAGTATAATGCCCCCATAGCTGCCTCCACACAGTATAATGTCCCCATAACTGCCTCCACACAGTATAATGCCCCATAACTGCCCTCCACACAGTATAATGCCCCCATAACTGCCCTCCACACAGTATAATGCCCCCATAACTGCCCTCCACACACTATAATGCCCTCATAGCTGCCTCCACACAGTATAATGCCCCCATAACTGCCCTCCACACAGTATAATGCCCCCATAACTGCCCTCCACACAGTATAATGCCCCATAACTGCCTCCACACAGTATAATGCCCCCATAGCTGCCCCCACACAGTATAATGCCCCCATAACTGCCTCCACACAGTATAATGTCCCCATAGCTGCCTCCACACAGTATAATGCCCCCATAACTGCCTCCACACAGTATAATGCCCCCCATAGCTGTCCCCACACAGTATAATGCCCCCCCATAGCTGTCCCCCACACAGTATAATGCCCCCCCATAGCTGTCCCCCACACAGTATAATGCCCCCCCATAGCTGACCGCCACATTATAACTCTCCCCATAGCTGCCCCATACACTATAATGCTCACACAGTATAATGCCCCCATAGCTGCCACATACAGTATAATGCCCCCATAACTGCCCTCCACACAGTATAATGCCCCCATAGCTGCCCCCACACAGTATAATGCCCCCATAACTGCCCCCACACAGTATAATGCCCCCATAACTGCCCCCCACAGTATAATGCCCCCATAACTGCCTCCACACAGTATAATGCCCCCATAACTGCCTCCACACAGTATAATGCCCCCATAACTGCCTCCACACAGTATAATGCCCCCATAACTGCCTCCACACAGTATAATGCCCCCATAACTGCCTCCACACAGTATAATGCTCCCATAACTGTCCTCCACACAGTATAATGCCCCCATAACTGCCTCCACACAGTATAATGTCCCCATAACTGCCTCCACACAGTATAATGTCCCCATAACTGCCTCCACACAGTATAATGTCCCCATAACTGCCTCCACACAGTATAATGCCCCCATAACTGCCTCCACACAGTATAATGTCCCCATAACTGCCCTCCACACAGTATAATGCCCCCATAGCTGCCTCCACACAGTATAATGTCCCCATAACTGCCTCCACACAGTATAATGCCCCCATAACTGCCTCCACACAGTATAATGCCCCCATAACTGCCTCCACACAGTATAATGCCCCCATAACTGCCTCCACACAGTATAATGCCCCCATAACTGCCTCCACACAGTATAATGTCCCCATAGCTGCCTCCGCACAGTATAATGCTCCCATAACTGTCCTCCACACAGTATAATGCCCCCATAACTGCCTCCACACAGTATAATGTCCCCATAACTGCCTCCACACAGTATAATGTCCCCATAACTGCCACCACACAGTATAATGCCCCCATAACTGCCCTCCACACAGTATAATGACCCATAGCTGCCTCCACACAGTATAATGTCCCCATAACTGCCTCCACACAGTATAATGCCCCCATAACTGCCTCCACACAGTATAATGTCCCCATAACTGCCTCCACACAGTATAATGTCCCCATAACTGCCTCCACACAGTATAATGCCCCCATAACTGCCTCCACACAGTATAATGTCCCCATAACTGCCTCCACACAGTATAATGCCCCCATAACTGCCTCCACACAGTATAATGACCCCATAACTGCCTCCACACAGTATAATGCCCCCATAACTGCCTCCACACAGTATAATGTCCCCATAGCTGCCTCCACACAGTATAATGCCCCCATAACTGCCTCCACACAGTATAATGCCCCCATAACTGCCTCCACACAGTATAATGCCCCCATAACTGCCTCCACACAGTATAATGCCCCCATAACTGCCTCCACACAGTATAATGTCCCCATAGCTGCCTCCACACAGTATAATGCCCCCATAACTGCCTCCACACAGTATAATGCCCCCATAACTGCCTCCACACAGTATAATGCCCCCATAACTGCCTCCACACAGTATAATGCCCCCATAGCTGCCCCCCACACAGTATAATGTCCCTCATTGGTCTATTTTCTATATACATCCACATTTGGACATTCTCCTCCGTTGATCTGCTTTGCTGCGGTGACATTCCTGTGCTCCCTGCCTGCGGCCCTCTAGGAAAGGCCGGGGTGATCTTGTGTGTCTGTCAGCCAAGGGCAATCATCGGCTCTTAGACCTAACGAGATTAACGAAACAGAAAGAGACCATCTGACGCCTTCACCTAAATCCCATCCAAGATCAGAACAATGAGATTTCCTTTATGCCCAGAACAAACCTGATGGGCACAACATCTCATATCTGTATGTGGCCTCGTTCACACTGGCGCTACAATTAGGAAGATTATTTTAGAAGAGTGTGAAATAAAAATGTATTTTGTGCATCGGTTATGAATTCCGTCCTCCATAGAGGATTATGTATAACATATACAGACCACTAAGGGCTTCTTACCACTGTTTAGCCACAAGGGGCGCTATTAACAAGATAGAGGAGGAGATTTTAGGTAAGTGGCATAGCTATAGGTGGTGTAGAATTTGCATTCTCTCCCAGGCCCTAGTGATTCAGGGGTCCAAAGACCCCAATGCCACATAGGGCATCAGTAATATAAATGACATGTTACCTTAGGGCCCAGAAGCTAGGTCTCTGACACCGGTAACCGTCTATTTGGCGGTCGGTCTGACTGTTTATGTAGGTGAGTAGAGTGTATGGCTGTACTGGTCCAGAGCTATTTACAATATAGGGACACTTTACAGCATAATATTATGAGGCTGATTAAGGTGGTGTTTCCCTTTAAATTTAAAGGGGAACTTCACCTTTTAGGAATTTCTAACACGTGATATAAAAATGGCAGGAAATTACATCACTGTATGTCCTTCGGCTCAGACTAAATGCCCTTTTACACGGGTCAATTATCGGGCAACCGATTGTTCATAGAACGCTCGTTGCCTATAATTGCCCTGTAAACAGGGCAGCGATCTGAAGATGAACGAGCAAACGCTCAATCATCTGCTGATCGTATCGTTTTAAAAAAGTAAAAAATGATTGTTGTCGGCAGCGCATCTCCCTGCCGCTGCCGACATGATAGAAGTGTATGAGGACGAGCGATCGGAGTAACGAGCGCTCGTCCCTATACATAGCTCCTTGTGACAGGAGCAAACAATGAGCTGTCGCGTTGATCGGTGCTTGTTTATACGGCCCAGGATGGGTCGGGTAAGAGGACCTTTGCACTACTCCTTCAGATGAATGGACCACCGTGATCTTTTAAGAGCCTGGACCCTTTCCTATCAGTGAAACTTTCCATTGTCGGGTCCATTCCTTTATTTAATAGGATTGTACGGGGTTAGAAATATATGTCTGCTTCCAAAAACAGTGCCAATGAAGTAAATGGATCTGAGCTGCAGTACCACAAACAACCTGTAGACAGGTGGGGCGCTGTTTTTGGAATAAACAGCAGCCATATTTTTGGAGGGTCTTGCCTTCCTTTAGTTTTTCCACTCTTTGGTCATATTCAGGGGACATCGCTGTACTCTGGGCCTCGGCCATGTTGTGGGTCTTGTCCAGTGTACACCAGCGGAGAGGGACACTGGATGTGATTAGTGGGGACAGACAGTAAGGCCTTTGTCTCTGTCCCGACCATTTATTATAATGTTCACAGAAAGAAACAAAAACATCTTGTGTTTTATTCCTTGTGACTAATGAGAAGCGGTCGGCCGGTTACGTCACTCTAGCAGCGGCGGACAATGGCCGACAAAAACACTGAAATCTCGTTTATTTTTCATGGGTCATATGCGTGATTATTTCCGAACAAATCGTATTTGAAAACTGTTACTAAACAAAATGGCCGTCGAGGGGAAGGGGGGTCCTAAAATCCTGAATTATGAAAAATCTGGTGATGAATCACAGCATAACCTGGCAGGTGTGCTATTCAGGATTGTGAGAAAGCTGGGTGACAGCACCATCACGAGCCCATCTGAAAAGAGATCAGAATTTCTCCCAGAGAAGTCCCATGTCATCATATTTCCAAATAGACATTTGAGGTTGAAAGCTTTTTTGGGTTTTCTGTTTTTCATACGTAAAGATGTAAACCATTTCTATCCGGCGCGCCCTACACACCACTCTGAACTCTTTGATGAAACTAAAAAATGATGTTAGAAATTGTCACTGTCCCTTTAAATTTTCTAAATGGACTCTACTGTCAATTTGCATTAATTTGCATACTAATATTGCATTGTGTGAGATCTGCAGTCAGACAACATTTGGGTCAATTTATCACAGGCTGATTATAGGAGGAAGATTCAAAGAGTAATTACTATAATTCTGCCCCCTAGGTACAATAATATAAAATTGTATTTTTGAACATAGGGGGCAGCATTATAGTAGTTATCAGTGGCGGATTAACTAGACCATAGGCCCTGGGCTGTTCCACAAACTTGGGCCCCCCTTCTCCACCGCCGCTCTGCCGTGTCTATAGTGAACACCACCTTTCTGTGCGAGCATTGACAAATGGTTGTTATGATTCCTCTTGTTGAAGGCCTGTGTCCTTACATACTGACTGTCTCCAACCATCGCTGACAGTATCACACTGCCTCCGGACAATGAGAATGGTAACACGCGTTTGTCTATTAGTCCTGGGTACACAGAGATATGTGGAATACAAGGATTTCCTACAACAGACGTGTCAGGAGAGGTGACAGATCCCCTATAGATCCAGTGACTCACAGGTGACATCTTCTCTGATGGGAGTTATTTTCTTTTCTTCTCACGTCTGACGCACACCGTTATGGCGACTTCTCCTGATGAGACATCTTTGCCCATCACATCTGCAGCCATTTCCAGCCTCTATAGAAACACACAAATTTAGACACCAAGGCCCAGAACCAAACTTTAAAGGGGTGGTCCGGGCACAGACCGTTTTTTATACTGATGACCTATAGATGTGCACGGACAACCCCTTATACTCAGACTAATAAATTTGGACCCCAGACTAGTTCATAGAATACATACAGACCCCAGACCTTCTAAACTATAGCAGTCCTCAGACCAGACCCCCCCTAAACAAATACAGACCACATAACAAGCACCCTAAATAAATACAGACATCAGACCGGACCCCCTAAACTAATACAGACCCCTAAATAAAGACCCCTAAACTAATACAGACCCCTAAATACAGACCTCATAAACTAATACAGACCCCAGACCAGACCCCTAAATACAGACCCCAGACCAGACCCCTAAATACAGACCCCAGACCAGACCCCCTAAATACAGACCCCAGACCAGAACCCCTAAATACAGACCCCAGACCTGACCCCTACAGTAATAATGACCAAAAGACCTGACTCCCTTAAGTAATACAGACCCCAGACCAGACCCCTAAATACAGACACCAGACCAGACCCCTAAATACAGACACCAGACCAGACCCCTAAATAAAGACCCCCTAATCTAATACAGACCCTATAAACTAATACAGGCCCCCTAAATATACAGACACTAAACCCCTTAAACAGATACAGACCCCAGGCCAGACCCTCTAAATACAGACCCCTTAAACTAATACAGACACCAAACCTCCTAAATACAGACCCCTTAAACAAATCAATCCCCTTAGGGCACGGCCAGATGTGGCAGAGTTTTTCCGCTGCAAATAATGGTGCAGATTTGGGGCAATTACGCAATGAATCTGCACCAATATTTGCATATTTGACAGGTAATTCAGACGTTGCAGAAAACACAGCGGACGCCACAGATTTCAGTTTTTGCATTGCAAAGGCTAAAAATCCGCAGTGAAATTCTGCTTCTTCTCCGCACCAGACAGTGCATGCTGGGAGGGAAAATTCAGCACCGCAGCCTATGGTCCGCAGCAGAGTTTTCCGCAACGTCTGAACTAACTTGCCTCAAAATGTATTGAAACAAATGTAAAAAACGGCCTCTGGAGAATTCCACTGCGGACTGTCCGCCACGTCTGGTCGTGCCCTTATAGTAGTTATATCCTTGTATATAGGGGCAGTATTACAGTAGTTATATTCTTGTATATAGGGGGCAGTATTATAGTAGTTATATTCTTGTATATAGGGAGCAGTATTATAGTAGTTATATTCTTGTATATAGGGGGCAGTATTATAGTAGTTATATTCTTGTATATAGGAGCAGTATTATAGTAGTTATATTCTTGTATATAGGGGCAGTATTATAGTAGTTATATTCTTGTATATAGGGGCAGTATTATAGTAGTTATATTCTTGTATATAGGGGCAGTATTATAGTAGTTATATTCTTGTACATAGGGAGCAGTATTATAGTAGTTATATTCTTGTATATAGGGGGCAGTATTATAGTAGTTATATTCTTGTATATAGGGGCAGTATTATAGTACTTATATTCTTGTATATAGGGGGCAGTATTATAGTACTTATATTCTTGTATATAGGGGCAGTATTATAGTAGTTATATTCTTGTATATAGGAGCAGTATTATAGTAGTTATATTCTTGTATATAGGAGCAGTATTATAGTAGTTATATTCTTGTATATAGGGGCAGTATTATAGTAGTTATAGTCTTGTATATAGGAGCAGTATTATAGTAGTTATATTCTTGTATATAGGAGCAGTATTATAGTAGTTATATTCTTGTATATAGGGGCAGTATTATAGTAGTTATATTCTTGTATATAGGAGCAGTATTATAGTAGTTATATTCTTGTATATAGGAGCAGTATTATAGTAGTTATATTCTTGTATATAGGAGCAGTATTATAGTAGTTATATTCTTGTATATAGGGGCAGTATTATAGTAGTTATATTCTTGTATATAGGGGCAGTATTATAGTAGTTATATTCTTGTATATAGGGGGCAGTGTTATAGTAGTTATATTCTTGTATATAGGGGCAGTATTATAGTAGTTATATTCTTGTATATAGGGGGCAGTATTATAGTAGTTATATTCTTGTATATAGGGGCAGTATTATAGTAGTTATATTCTTGTATATAGGAGCAGTATTATAGTAGTTATATTCTTGTATATAGGGGCAGTATTATAGTAGTTATATTCTTGTATATAGGGGCAGTATTATAGTAGTTATATTCTTGTACATAGGGAGCAGTATTATAGTAGTTATATTCTTGTATATAGGGGTCAGTATTATAGTAGTTATATTCTTGTATATAGGGGCAGTATTATAGTACTTATATTCTTGTATATAGGGGGCAGTATTATAGTACTTATATTCTTGTATATAGGGGCAGTATTATAGTAGTTATATTCTTGTATATAGGAGCAGTATTATAGTAGTTATATTCTTGTATATAGGAGCAGTATTATAGTAGTTATATTCTTGTATATAGGAGCAGTATTATAGTAGTTATATTCTTGTATATAGGGGCAGTATTATAGTAGTTATATTCTTGTATATAGGGGGCAGTATTATAGTAGTTATATTCTTGTATATAGGGACAGTATTATAGTAGTTATATTCTTGTATATAGGAGCAGTATTATAGTAGTTATATTCTTGTATATAGGAGCAGTATTATAGTAGTTATATTCTTGTATATAGGAGCATTATTATAGTAGTTATATTCTTGTATATAGAGGAAGTATTATAGTAGTTATATTCTTGTATATAGGGGCAGTATTATAGTAGTTATAGTCTTGTATATAGGAGCAGTATTATAGTAGTTATATTCTTGTATATAGGGGCAGTATTATAGTAGTTATATTCTTGTATATAGGAGCAGTATTATAGTAGTTATATTCTTGTATATAGGAGCAGTATTATAGTAGTTATATTCTTGTATATAGGAGCAGTATTATAGTAGTTATATTCTTGTATATAGGGGCAGTATTATAGTAGTTATATTCTTGTATATAGGGGGCAGTATTATAGTAGTTATATTCTTGTATATAGGGAGCAGTATTATAGTAGTAATATTCTTGTATATAGGGGGCAGTATTATAGTAGTTATATTCTTGTATATAGGGGCAGTATTATAGTAGTTATATTCTTGTATATAGGGGCAGTATTATAGTAGTTATATTCTTGTATATAGGAGAAGTATTATAGTAGTTATATTCTTGTATATAGGAGCAGTATTATAGTAGTTATATTCTTGTATATAGGCGCAGTATTATAGTAGTTATATTCTTGTATATAGGGGGCAGTATTATAGTAGTTATATTCTTGTATATAGGAGGCAGTATTATAGTAGTTATATTCTTGTATATAGAGGCAGTATTATAGTAGTTATACTCTTGTATATAGGGGCAGTATTATAGTAGTTATATTCTTGTATATAGGGGGCAGTGTTATAGTAGTTATATTCTTGTATATAGGAGCAGTATTATAGTAGTTATATTCTTGTATATAGGAGCAGTATTATAGTAGTTATATTCTTGTACATAGGAGCAGTATTATAGCAGTTATATTCTTGTATATAGGGGCAGTATTATAGCAGTTATATTCTTGTATATAGGAGCAGTATTATAGTAGTTATATTCTTGTATATAGGAGCAGTATTATAGCAGTTATATTCTTGTATATAGGGGCAGTATTATAGTAGTTATATTATTGTATATAGGGGTCAGTATTATAGTAGTAATATTCTTGTATATAGGGGGCAGTATTATAGCAGTTATATTCTTGTATATAGGGGCAGTATTATAGTAGTTATATTCTTGTATATAGGAGCAGTATTATAGTAGTTATATTCTTGTATATAGGAGCAGTATTATAGCAGTTATATTCTTGTATATAGGGGCAGTATTATAGTAGTTATATTCTTGTATATAGGAGCAGTATTATAGTAGTTATATTCTTGTACATAGGAGCAGTATTATAGCAGTTATATTCTTGTATATAGGGGCAGTATTATAGCAGTTATATTCTTGTATATAGGGGCAGTATTATAGTAGTTATATTCTTGTATATAGGAGCAGTATTATAGTAGTTATATTCTTGTATATAGGAGCAGTATTATAGTAGTTATATTCTTGTACATAGGAGCAGTATTATAGCAGTTATATTCTTGTATATAGGGGCAGTATTATAGCAGTTATATTCTTGTATATAGGAGCAGTATTATAGTAGTTATATTCTTGTATATAGGAGCAGTATTATAGCAGTTATATTCTTGTATATAGGGGCAGTATTATAGCAGTTATATTCTTGTATATAGGAGCAGTATTATAGTAGTTATATTCTTGTATATAGGGGGCAGTATTATAGTAGTTATATTCTTGTATATAGGGGGCAGTATTATAGTAGTTATATCCTTGTATATAGGGGCAGTATTATAGTAGTTATATTCTTGTATATAGGAGCAGTATTATAGTAGTTATATTCTTGTACATGGGATATATCAGTCACCACGTATAGAATTATAGATCAGTTGCAGATATAAGTAAATAGAACAAGACCAAATGTCACATAATAAACAATTGTTTTATTCTCAGTTTCTGGGGTAAATAGAACATGAAATCCGTTCTTGTCTTGATGGGAGTGACATCCAGAATGAAATAAAGGGCCACATCCTCTGTTATAATCTCCGTCATGTGACTCGCGGTTCTTCCCGCTCCCGTCCTGTAATGTCAGCAGTGTCTGGAGTTCCCCTTTAGGGCGGGTTCACACATGGCGGAATTTCACTTAAATTCCGCTGCGGACACTCCGCAGCGTTAATCCGCAGCGGAGCCGTTTCTCCATTGACTTTCACTTTAATTTAGCAGTGTTCGTTTACACGATGCGTAACATTCCGCTGCGGAGCATAGGCTGCGGAGCGGAATTTGGTGTCCGCAGCATGCTCTGTCTGTTGCGGAGCAGTGGCGGACTCATGGCGGAATTTCTCCATTGACTTCAATGGAGAGTCAAAATTCCGCAATGAAGTCCGCAGATCTTATGTGTGCTGCGGAGCGTATTGTTTTTACTACCATGACATTTCTTCATTCTGGCTGGACCTATGTATTTCTAGGTCTACAGCCAGACTGAGGAAGTCAATGGGGCTCCCGTAATGACGGGAGCGTTGCTAGGAGACGTCTGTAAATAGTCACTGTCCAGGGTGCTGAAAGAGTTACGCGATCGGCAGTAACTGTTTCTGCACCCGGGACAGTGACTACCGATCTCAATATACATGTATGTGTAAAAAAAAATATAAGTTCATACTTACCGAGAACTCCCTGCGTCTGTCTCCAGTCCGGCCTCCCAGGATGACGTTTCAGTGTAAGTGACGGCTGCAGCCAATCACAGGCCAAGCACAGGCTGCAGCGGTCACATGGACTGGAGCGTCATCCAGGGAGGTCGGGCTGGATGCCGAAAGAGGGACGCGTCACCAAGACAACGGGCGGTAAGTATGAATTTCTTTGACTTTCACTAGGGAAAGTGCTGTCCCTTCTCTCTATCCTGCACTGAATAGGGAGAAGAGAAGCACTTTTCCTGCAGTCCGCAGCGGCCAGTCCGCATCAATTTTCTGCACATTTTGTGCAGATCCGCAGCAGAATCTGCAACGCAGATTCTGTGCGACATTGATGCGGACAGTTGCGGAGGAAATCCGCCATGTGTGGTCATGCCCTTAAACCTTTTTTCTCATCTCTTTATTTTCTCCGCATCGCTCTGTGATTCTTACTTATCGGCCGCCGGCTTTCGGTTTTTCGCAGATCATTACGTCACGGACTCACGGACACGTTTTTCGGGCTATCACGTCCGTTTATGACACGCGTTCGTATTTTGGCTGTCAAGAAAACCCGATTATCCCCCGGACACCCTTGTCTATGAGGCGCAGATACAGTACATTACCCCCTCCGTCCTGGTGCTGCGCGATGATCTCATAGCCCGTCATCGTTACCATGGTGATGGAGATGGCGCCCCCTCCCCGGTCTCCTGGATTCCCTTATCTTATTCATCTGCTCCATAATAAAATGAAGACATCTTGTCGGCTCCTTGTATCACCTGCCCGCGGGATCTCAGTATAATCCTATTCTCCTCTATTTTATTATAGGGGGTTGGCACGGGGTAGAGTAGACTTTGTCAACCCAGCTTTCCCAGACTCTGAATGGCAAATCTGCCTAGTTACACGGGACGTATTACCATATAATGAGGAATAACAATCTATTTCTGGGAAAGCTGGGTGATGTCACTGTTAGTTATTCTGCTTTCTAAGAGTCCTGAATAGTTGAACTGCCTAAGTATTGATGCATCTGCTGCCCTATAAATAGGCAGCTTTGCCATTCAGAAGTCTGGGAAAGATTGGTAATAATCTCAATAGACGCTTTAAAGGCTGCCATGTTATATGTCACTTTCCCAGATTCCTGAATAGCAAATGTTTCTATTTATGAGGGGAATGTATCAATACTTAGTGCGGCAGGAAAACCGTTCAGGATTCTAGGAAAGCTGAATAACTGTAACGGTGACCATATTAGTTGTCGACCCAGCTTTCCCAGACTCTGAATGGCAAATGTGCCTAGTTAAACTGCCATGTAATAAGGCATAAAAATTTATTTCTGGAAAAGCTGGGTGATGTCCCTGTTAGTTATTCTGCTTTCCGAGAGTCATGAATGGTTAATCTGCCTAAGTATTGATGCATCCTCTGCTATATATATATTAAATAAGCAGATTTGCCATTCAGGAGTCTGGGAAAGATGGGTAATAATTACAATAGAAGCTTTAAAGGCTGCCATATTACATGTCACTTTCCCAGATTCCTGAATGGCAAATGTTTCTATTTATGAGGGGAATCGCAAATGTATCAATACTTAGAGAGAGGTAAACCATTCAGGACTCTAGGAAAGCTTAATTGCTCTAAAGGTTGTCATATTAGTTGTCATCCAGCTTTCCCAGACTCTGAGTAGCAAATGTGCCTAGTTACAAGGGACGTATTGCTATGTAATGAGCGATTACTGTATATTTCTGGAAAAGCTGGGTGATAAGCACTATTAGTTACTCTGCTTTCCTATGGTCCTGAATGGTTGACCTACCTATCTAGGTATTGATGCATCCCCTGCCCTATATATAGGCAGATTTTCAATTCAGGAGTCTTGGAAAGATGGGTAATAATCACAATAGAATCTTTAAAGGCTGCCATATTACATGTCACTTTCCCAAATTCCTGAATGGCAAATGTTTCTATTTATGATGGGAACGTATCAATACTTAGCGTGGCAGGTAAAACATTCAGGACTCTAGGAAAGCTGAATAACTAATAGTGGTGATATTAGTTGTCACCCAGCTTTCCCAGAATCCTGAATGGCAAATCTGCCTATTTATAAGACAGGGAGTGTATCATTACTAAACATGGACAGGATGTGGTGTAACCAGTGACATTTTTGATACATAAATCTTTCCCAATTTACACGTTGCGATCGCTCAGGTATCACCGGAGACTCCGCCCCTCATATATGTCACCGCGCTGCAGAGAACGAGCTTTATATACACTATAATACAGCAGCCGCTTCCTCTCTCACTTCCCTTTTCTACCGGACACAATTTAGCAGTCACCGGTCTGTCCATTTAACCCTTTGTGGTACTGACGCCACCTGCAAACGTCTGATAACTGTCGACGTGACGTCACTACGAGACCTTATACTTTCACAGTTTGTTACAATGTATCAGTGTAGACAATCATCTGTGAGCTAAACACAGCAGCAGCAGAAATCTCTCTCCTGTCCTGATAGTTTGTTACAATGTATCAGTGCAGGGAAAATGTCCAGTAGTCCAGGCTGCTTAGCTCACAGAGAATTGTCTAGACTTGATACAACTATAACAAACCCTCAGCTGTGAGAAGTATTAGCTCTGCACAGGTTTTAGGCCTTGGGATATTAACATGAATGGTCTCATTCACTGACAGCAAGCAGAGATATTGAAAACGGTGAGAAATTGAAACACAATTGAGGGAATCTATTCACTTTTGTACTCCGGTTTTCTGGCATAAAAAAATCGCAAACGGCCAAAATATTGCGAGCTACAAAAAAAAAATCTAATTTTGTGCCGTTTCTTTCGCTTACTTTACCTTAAAATAAAAATGGGTGGAGCTTAGTGGAAAGGGCGACCCGCGGGCAGCAAATTTATCATATTTTTCGACAGAGCTGGTGTAAATTATGGCGCAAATCTGTGTCAGCTCGTGGCGAGCGTAGATTTCACTTTCTGGCGCACGATCGCCCAATGATGCGCATAATGTATTAAAAGGCGCGCGTTTCTTAATAGGTTGGACGCATTTTACCCCAGCGCTCCGTATACTAAGACTGGCGGGTGAAACATCAGTCTAAAAAAAGTCTGGTAGAAATGTCTGAACTTTTCATTAGACAATTGAAGATTTATTTACAAAAACAGGACACCGGCCCTTTAAGGAGGATTTTACAATAAGACGTTCTGTTTCTGGGAAAGCTGAGTGACAAGTACATGAATGTATCCTCCAGGCATAGACGGCCATTATTAGCGCGGAGGCGGCTCGTGGCGGGTCCTGCAGTCTCTCCATCTCCTCCGGGTTTATTGGTGTCACTGATGAAATGTTCATTACAAGACGCCGCAACATTAGTCGCTGACCGATGTCACCCGTCCGGAATATTCCACGTACATAGCGGAGACCCGGGAATAATTCACCACATGTCCGATAAACCAAGGGAGGCGCTCACGTGTGAAACTGTCTGCTGAGCTACTGTATCTAATCCCATCATGTGTGATACTGTCTGCTGAGCCGCTGTATCTAATCCTATCATGTGTGATACTGTCTGCTGAGCTGTGTATCTAATCCTATAATGTGTGATACTGTCTGCTGAGCCGTGTATCTAATCCTATCATGGGTAATATGGTCTGCTGAGCTGTGTATCTAATCCTATCATGTGTGATACTGTCTGCTGAGCTGTGTATCTAATCCTATCATGGGTAATATGGTCTGCTGAGCTGTGTATCTAATCCTATCATGTGTGATACTGTCTGCTGAGCTGTGTATCTAATCCTATCATGTGTGATACTGCCTGCTGAGCTGTGTATCTAATCCTATCATGTGTGATACTGTCTGCTGAGCTGCTATATCTAATCCTGTCATGTGTGATACTGTCTGCTGAGCTGTGTATCTAATCTTATCATGTGTGATACTGTCTGCTGAGCTGATGTAGCTAATCCTATCATGTGTGATACTGTCTGCTGAGCTGTGTATCTAATCCTATCATGTGTGATACTGTCTGCTGAGCTGTGTATCTAATCCAATCATGTGTGATACTGTCTGCTGAGATACTATATCTAATCCTATCATGTGTGATACTGTCTGCTGAGCTGTGTATCTAATCCTATCATGTGTGATACTGGCTGCTGAGCTGTGTATCTAATCCTATCATGTGTGATACTGTCTGCTGAGCTGTGTATCTAATCCTATCATGTGTGATACTGTCTGCTGAGCTGTGTATCTAATCCTATCATGTGTGATACTGGCTGCTGAGCTGTGTATCTAATCCTATCATGTGTGATACTGTCTGCTGAGCTGTGTATCTAATCTTATCATGTGTGATACTGTCTGCTGAGCTGTGTATCTAATCCTATCATGTGTGATACTGTCTGCTGAGCTGTGTATCTAATCCTATCATGTGTGATACTGTCTGCTGAACTGCTGTATCTAATCCTATCATGTGTGATACTGTCTGCTGAGCTGTGTATCTAATCCTATCATGTGTGATACTGTCTGCTGAACTGCTGTATCTAATCCTATCATGTGTGATACTGTCTGCTGAGCTATGTATCTAATCCCATCATGTGTGATACTGCCTGCTGAGCTGTGTATCTAATCCTATCATGTGTGATACTGTCTGCTGAGCCGTGTATCTAATCCTATCATGTGTGATACTGTCTGCTGAGCCGTGTATCTAATCCTATCATGTGTGATACTGTCTGCTGAGCCGTGTATCTAATCCTATCATGTGTGATACTGTCTGCTGAGCCACTGTATCTAATCCTATCATGTGTGATACTGTCTGCTGAGCTGTGTATCTAATCCTATCATGTGTGATACTGTCTGCTGAGCTGAGTATCTAATCCTATCATGTGTGATACTGTCTGCTGAGCTGTGTATCTAATCCTATCATGTGTGATACTGTCTGCTGAGCCGTGTATCTATCTTTCCGCAGCCTCAATCACACGCTACTTATTTCTGCGGACTCCATGGGTGGCGAGGTGTGAACTCGGCCCCATGCACACGACCGTAGATTTTGTTCGCACTTACGGACCCATCCCTTTTATTGCCCACGGACACATACTCGTACATTTGCAGGAATGTGTCCGTGCCGTAGAGAGGCTCCGCAGAAGATAAGTCCTATTTTTGCTTTTTACGGACGGCGCTCCCATACGCGGACAGTGATTATGGCCAGGGTCTTGTGCAGGGGGCCCGGGGTGAGCCGTGTAACTGAGCGCTGATCAACAAGGAGCTACTATTGGTAATGTCGGGGGCGATCGGTTGTCACTCTGATCCCCGTACATTTGCATCATGTCGGCAGCGCGTTGTTTACACCGGGAGATGCTCTGCCGACATGGATGGTTTTTAATTCTTAGGGTATGTTCACACGAGGCGTATATTTACACGGCAGCGTCCGTAACGGCCGAAATTACGGGGCTATTCTCAGGAGAAAACAGTCCCGTCATTTCAGCCGTAACGGCATGTGCAGGCGCTTGAACGCCGCGTCCCTTACGGACGTAACTGGAGCTGCTTTTCATTGGAGTCCATGGAAAACGGCTCCATTTACGTCTGAAGAAGTGACAGGACACTTCTTTGGCGCGGGCGTCTATTTACGCGCCGTCTTTTGACAGCGACGCGAAAATATACGCCTCGTGTGAACAGACAAACGTCGGCCCATTGCTTTCAATGGGCAGATGTTTGTCAACGCTTTCAAGCCGTAATTTCGGACGTAATTCCAGGCGTAAAACACCCGAATGACGTCCGTAATTTGGCGGTGTGAACATACCCTTACAATCAGATGGACGAGCGTATGAAGGGCTTTACTCTCGGCCCCTATCACTTATTTGGCCCCTCGTTTACGTGCGCTGCCGCTCAGGCGCCGGCTCGCTATATGTAACGGGCTGCAGGGGGCGTCGCCCGGGCTGAGCCCTGTCATTGGATTGTTCTGTTCTTCGTAAGTTCGAGTCATTCCTCGATAATGATAATGAAAGGTTTATAGGAAATCTCACCGGACGTCCTCAGCGACACGACCCTCAGCATACCCCGAAATACATCATGACCCCACCCGCCCCTCACCAACCCCATCAGGTCACTGCCCACACAAGATCACTACATTCACCTTCTGAAATACTCTGTGCTGCTGGGGACTCTGCTCCTTCCACAATAGAACTCTGACTGTGACCCTATATGAAATAAATCTTATTATCTCCTGAAATACACTGTGCTGCTTTCCGTATGTAACTGTCGGTCTGCGACCTTCTACAAGATTCACACACTTCTCTCCTGAAATACTCTGTTCTGCTGGGGACCCTGCTCCTTCCACTATGTAACTCTGTGATAAACCGCAGGGTCAGAACACTCCTCTCCTGAAATACTCTGTGCTGCTGTGAACAGTGGCTATAATATAATGACATTTTCCTCGGTGGTGTTTTTATAACTAAGAAAATCAAAAACATTTTCCGGCTCAGCTTCATGTAGGGAATGCGCCTGCTGACGGTGAGAGGGTTAAATAGTTATCGCCGTTTGTCAGATATTCCAAACACATGGCGCTAATTAAAATCCTTTTGAAATGATAACTGAGCCGACCAATCAGAAGCCTCCGTGGTGATGTCATCCAGTCTGCATGGGGTATCCCGGAGGGAGCTGATGAAATCCAGAGCCCTATATGTCCCGGTCATTCAGAGCCGGATACACGGGAATGGCGCCCGTTACCATGGAGTTGTCTCATATATCGCAATTATTTAAGGTGTTCAGATCAGCCGGACGATTGTAAAGATCAGACGACATCACGCAAAGACGAACCATGAATTCTACGGCATCTGCAGTCACATGTGCCCGGAATCCACCCACATCACCCCCGGACTAGTGATTACAAGTAAAACCATGACAGCTGCAGTAAGGCCCTGCTCACACTGAGTTTACTGACGTGGAAACTGCGTCGCAAAACGCGCCGAAAAATGACAGAAAATGCCTCCAATTGATTTCAATGGGAGGCGGAGGCGCTTTAGCGGTAAAAAACGTTTGCGGGAAAAAGAAGTGACATGCCCTATCTTCGGGCGTTTACGCCTCTGACTTTCTATTGACATCAATGTGAGGCAGAGAAAGCGTATTTCGCTGTGTTTTTGCCCGTGGCACAGACGGCTTGCAGGCAGATCAAAATCTGCCTCTAAATTCCAAACGGAAACTCTGCAAATGCAAAAAAAACTCTGTGTGAACAGGGCCTTAGAGGTATGACCACTATGAGGCGCTGATAAAATGTCTGACTCTAAACAGACTAAGCAAATTTTCATCTAGAATTCATACTCCAGAGCTGCACTCACTATTCTGCTGGTGGTGTCACTGTGTACATACATTACATTACTTATCCTGTACTGATCCTGAGTTATATCCTGTATTATACTCCAGATCTGCACTCACTATTCTGCTGGTGGAGTCACTGTGTACATACATTACATTACTTCTCCTGTACTGATCCTGAGTTACATCCTGTATTATACTCCAGAGCTGCACTCACTATTCTGCTGGTGGAGTCACTGTGTACATTACATTACATTACTTATCCTGTACTGATCCTGAGTTACACCCTGTATTCTACTCCAGAGCTGCACTCACTATTCTGCTGGTGGAGTCACTGTGTACATACATTACATTACTTATCCTGTACTGATCCTGAGTTACATCCTGTATTGTACTCCAGAGCTGCACTCACTATTCTGCTGGTGGAGTCACTGTGTACATACATTACATTACTTATCCTGTACTGATCCGGAGTTATATCCTGTATTATACTCCAGAGCTGCACTCACTATTCTGCTGGTGGAGTCACTGTGTACATACATTACATTACTTATCCTGTACTGATCCGGAGCTATATCCTGTATTATACCCCAGAGCTGCACTCACTATTCTGCTGGTGGAGTCACTGTGTACATACATTACATTACTGATCCTGTACTGATCCTGAGTTACATCCTGTATTATACTCCAGAGCTGCACTCACTATTCTGCTGGTGCAGTCACTGTGTACATACATTACATTACTTATCCTGTACTGATCCTGAGTTACATCCTGTATTATACTCCAGAGCTGCACTCACTATTCTGCTGGTGGAGTCACTGTGTACATAAATTACATTACTTATCCTGTACTGATCCCGAGTTACATCCTGTATTATACTCCAGAGCTGCACTCACTATTCTGCTGGTGGAGTCACTGTGTACATACATTACATTACTTATCCTGTACTGATCCTGAGTTACATCCTGTATTATACTCCAGAGCTGCACTCACTATTCTGCTGGTGGAGTCACTGTGTACATACATTACATTACTGATCCTGTACTGATCCCGAGTTATATCCTGTATTATACTCCAGAGCTGCACTCACTATTCTGCTGGTGGAGTCACTGTGTACATAAATTACATTACTTATCCTGTACTGATCCTGAGTTATATCCTGTATTATACTCCAGAGCTGCACTCACTATTCTGCTGGTGGAGTCACTGTGTACATACATTACTTATCCTGTACTGATCCTGAGTTATATCCTGTATTATACTCCAGAGCTGCGCTCACTATTCTGCTGGTGGAGTCACTGCGTACATAACATTACATTACTTATCCTGTACTGATCCTGAGTTATATCCTGTATTATACTCCAGAGCTGCACTCACTATTCTGCTGGTGGAGTCACTGTGTACATACATTACTTATCCTGTACTGATCCTGAGTTATATCCTGTATTATACTCCAGAGCTGCACTCACTATTCTGCTGGTGGAGTCACTGTGTACATAAATTACATTACTTATCCTGTACTGATCCTGAGTTATATCCTGTATTATACTCCAGAGCTGCACTCACTATTCTGCTGGGGGAGACACTGTGTACATACATTACATTACTTATCCTGTACTGATCCTGAGTTACATACTGTATTAGGCTGGGTTCACACGTGGCGGAATTTCACTTAAATTCCGCTGCGGACACTCCGCAGCGGAGCCGTTTCTCCATTGACTTCCACTTTAATTTAGCAGTGTTCGTTTAGACGATGCGTAAAATTCCGCTGCGGAGCATAGGCTGCGGAGCGGAATTTGGTGTCCGCAGCATGCTCTGTCTGTTGCGGAGCAGTGGCGGACTCATGGCGGAATTTCTCCATTGACTTCAATGGAGATTCTAATTTCCGCAATGAAGTCCGCAGCTGTCATGCACATGTCATGTGTGCTGCGGATGCGTCTTGCTTTTTTAACTTGACATTTCTTCATTCTGGCTGGACCTATGTATTTCTATGCGTTGCTAGGAGACGTCAGTAAATAGTCACTGTCCAGGGTGCTGAAAGAGTTAAGCGATCGTCAGTAACTGTTTCTGCACCCTGGACAGTGACTACCGATCCCAATATACAGCAACCTGTAAAAAAATATAAGTTCATACTTACCGAGAACTCCCTGCTTCTGTCTCCAGTCCGGCCTCCCAGGATGACGTTTCAGTCTAAGTGACGGCTGCAGCCAATCACAGGCCAAGCACAGGCTGCAGCGGTCACATGGACTGGCGCGTCATCCAGGGAGGTCGGGCTGGATGCCGAAAGAGGGACGCGTCACCGAGACAACGGCCGGTAAGTATGAAATTCGTTTACTTTCACTAGGGAAAGTGCTGTCCCTTCTCTCTATCCTGCACTGATAGGGAGAAGGGAAGCACTTTTCCCGCAGTCCGCAGCAGCTAGTCCGCATCAATTTTCTGCACATTTTGGGCAGATCCGCAGCCGTAATCCGCAACCCGGATTAGGTGCGGCATTGATGCGGACAGTTGCGGAGGAAATCCGCCACGTGTGGCCATGCCCTTATAGTAGTTATATTCTTGTATATAGGGGCAGTATTATAGTAGTTATATTCTTGTATATAGGAGCAGTATTATAGTAGTTATATTCTTGTATACATGGGTAGTATTATAGTAGTTATATTCTTGTACATAGGAGCAGTATTATAGTAGTTATATTCTTGTATATAGGAGGCAGTATTATAATAATTATATTCTTGTATATAGGGGGCAGTATTATAGTAGTTATATTCTTGTATATAGGGGCAGTATTATAGTAGTTATATTCTTGTATATAGGGGCAGTATTATAGTAGTTATATTCTTGTATATAGGAGCAGTATTATAGTAGTTATATTCTTGTATACATGGGTAGTATTATAGTATTATATTCTTGTATATAGGGGGCAGTATTATAGTAGTTATATTCTTGTATATAGGGGCAGTATTATAGTAGTTATATTCTTGTATATAGGGAGCAGTATTATAGTCGTTATATTCTTGTATATAGGGAGCAGTATTATAGTAGTTATATTCTTGTATATAGGGGGCAGTATTATAGTAGTTATATTCTTGTATATAGGGGGCAGTATAGTAGTTATATTCTTGTATATAGGGGCAGTATTATAGTAGTTATATTCTTGTATATAGGGGCAGTATTATAGTAGTTATATTCTTGTATATAGGGAGCAGTATTATAGTAGTTATATTCTTGTATATAGGAGCAGTATTATAGTAGTTATATTCTTGTATATAGAGGGCAGTATTATAGTAGTTATATTCTTGTATATAGGGGGCAGTATTATAGTAGTTATATTCTTGTATATAGAGCAGTATTATAGTAGTTATATTCTTGTATATAGGGGGCAGTATTATAGTAGTTATATTCCTGTATATAGGAGCAGTATTATAGTAGTTATATTCTTGTATATAGGGGCAGTATTATAGTAGTTATATTCTTGTATATAGAGGCAGTATTATAGTAGTTATATTCCTGTATATAGGGGGCAGTATTATAGTAGTTATATTCTTGTATATAGGAGCAGTATTATAGTAGTTATATTCTTGTATATAGGGGGCAGTATTATAGTAGTTATATTCTTGTATATATGGAGCAGTATTATAGTAGTTATATTCTTGTATATAGGAACAGTATTATAGTAGTTATATTCTTGTATATAGGGGGCAGTATTATAGTAGTTATATTCTTGTATATAGGAGCAGTATTATAGTAGTTATATTCTTGTATATAGGGGCAGTATTATAGTGGTAATATTCTTGTATATAGGGGCAGTATTATAGTAGTTATATTCTTGTATATAGGGGCAGTATTATAGTAGTTATATTCTTGTATATAGGAGCAGTATTATAGTAGTTATATTCTTGTATATAGGAGCAGTATTATAGTAGTTATATTCTGGTATATAGGGGCAGTATTATAGTAGTTATATTCTTGTATATAGGGACACTATTATAGTAGTTATATTCTTGTATATAGGAGCAGTATTATAGTAGTTATATTCTTGTATATAGGGGCAGTATTATAGTAGTTATATTCTTGTATATAGGGAGCAGTATAAGGGCATGCCCCCACGTGGCGGATTTCCTCCGCAACTGTCCGCATCAATGCCGCACCTAATCCGGGTTGCGGATTACGGCTGCGGATCTGCCCAAAATGTGCAGTAAATTGATGCGGACTAGCTGCTGCGGACTGCGGGAAAAGTGCTTCCCTTCTCTCTATCAGTGCAGGATAGAGAGAAGGGACAGCACTTTCCCTAGTGAAAGTAAACGAATTTCATACTTACCGGCGGTTGTCTTGGTGACGCGTCCCTCTTTCGGCATCCAGCCCCACCTCCCTGGATGACGCGCCAGTCCATGTGACCGCTGCAGCCTGTGCTTGGCCTGTGATTGGCTGCAGCCGTCACTTAGACTGAAACGTCATCCTGGGAAGCCGGACTGGAGGAAGAAGCAGGGAGTTCTCGGTAAGTATGAACTTATATTTTTTTACAGGTTGCTGTATATTGGGATCGATAGTCACTGTCCCGGGTGCAGAAACAGTTACTGCCGATCGCTTAACTCTTTCAGCACCCTGGACAGTGACTATTTACTGACGTCTCCTAGCAACGCTCCCGTCATTACGGGAGCCCCATTGACTTCCTCAGTCTGGCTGTAGACCTAGAAATACATAGGTCCAGCCAGAATGAAGAAATGTCATGTCCAAAAAGCAAGACGGATCCGCAGCACACATAACATGTGCATGACAGCTGCGGACTTCATTGCGGAATTTAGAATCTCCATTAAAGTCAATGGAGAAATTCCGCCATGAGTCCGCAACCAGTCCGCCACTGCTCCGCAACAGACAGAGCATGCTGCGGACACCAAATTCCGCTCCGCAGCCTATGCTCCGCAGCGGAATTTTACGCCTCGTCTAAACCAACACTTCTAAATAGAAGTGGAAGTCAATGGAGAAACGGCTCCGCTGCGGATTAACGCTGCGGAGTGTCCGCAGCGGAATTCAAGTGAAATTCCGCCAAGTGTGAACCCAGCCTTATAGTAGTTATATTCTTGTATATAGGAGCAGTATTATAGTAGTTATATTCTTGTATATAGGGGCAGTATTATAGTACTTATATTCTTGTATATAGGGGGCAGTATTATAGTAGTTATATTCTTGTATATAGGGGGCAGTATTATAGTAGTTATATTCTTGTATATAGGGGCAGTATTATAGTAGTTATATTCTTGTATATAGGGGGCAGTATTATAGTAGTTATATTCTTGTATATAGGGGGCAGTATTATAGTAGTTATATTCTTGTATATAGGAGCAGTATTATAGTAGTTATATTCTTGTATATAGGGGGCAGTATTATAGTAGTTATATTCTTGTATATAGGGGGCAGTATTATAGTAGTTATATTCTTGTATATAGGGGCAGTATTATAGTAGTTATATTCTTGTATATAGGGCCAGTATTATAGTAGATATATTCTTGTATATAGGGGCCAGTATTATAGTAGTTATATTCTTGTATATAGGAGGCAGTATTATAGTAGTTATATCCTTGTATAGAGGGGCAGTATTATAGTAGTTATATTCTTGTATATAGGAGCAGTATTATAGTAGTTATATTCTTGTATATAGGGAGCAGTATTATAGTAGTTATATTCTTATATACAGGGGGCAGTATTATAGTAGTTATATTCTTGTATATAGGAGCAGTATTATAGTAGTTATATTGTATATAGGGAGCAGTATTATAGTAGTTATATTCTAGTATATAGGGGCAGTATTATAGTAGTTATATTCCTGTATATAGGGGGCAGTATTATAGTAGTTATATTCTTGTATCTAAGGAGCAGTATTATAGTAGTTATATTCTTGTATATAGGGGGCAGTATTATAGTAGTTATATTCTTGTATATAGGAGCAGTATTATAGTAGTTATATTCTTGTATATAGGGCAGTATTATAGTAGTTATAGTCTTGTATATAGGAGCAGTATTATAGTAGTTATATTCTTGTATATAGGAGCAGTATTATAGTAGTTATATTCTTGTATATAAGGGGCAGTATTATAGTAGTTATATTCTTGTATATAAGGGGCAGTATTATAGTAGTTATATTCTTGTATATAGGGGCCAGTATTGTAGTAGTTATATTCTTGTATATAGGGGACAGTATTATAGTAGTTATATTCTTGTATATAGGGGGCAGTATTATAGTAGTTATATTCCTGTATATAGGAGCAGTATTATAGTAGTTATATTCTTGTATATAGGGGGCAGTATTATAGTAGTTATATTCTTGTATATAGGGGCAGTAGTATAGTAGTTATATTCTTGTATATAGGGGCAGTATTATAGTAGTTATATTCTTGTATATAGGGGCCAGTATTGTAGTAGTTATATTCTTGTATATAGGGGCAGTATTATAGTAGTTATATTCTTGTATATAGGGGGCAGTATTATAGTAGTTATATTCTTGTATATAGGGGGCAGTATTATAGTAGTTATATTCTTGTATATAGGAGCAGTATTATAGCAGTTATATTCTTGTATATAGGGGCAGTAGTATAGTAGTTATATTCTTGTATATAGGGGCAGTATTATAGTAGTTGTATTCTTGTATATAGGGGCCAGTATTGTAGTAGTTATATTCTTGTATATATGGGCAGTATTATAGTAGTTATATTCTTGTATATAGGGGGCAGTATTATAGTAGTTATATTCTTGTATATAGGGGGCAGTATTATAGTAGTTATATTCTTGTATATAGGAGCAGTATTATAGCAGTTATATTCTTGTATATAGGGGCAGTATTATAGTAGTTATATTCTTGTATATAGGGGCCAGTATTGTAGTAGTTATATTCTTGTATATAGGGGCAGTATTATAGTAGTTATATTCTTGTATATAGGGGCAGTATTATAGTAGTTATATTCTTGTATATAGGGGCCAGTATTATAGTAGTTATATTCTTGTATATAGGGGCCAGTATTATAGTAGTTATATTCTTGTATATAGGGGGCAGTATTATAGTAGTTATATTCTTGTATATAGGGGCCAGTATTATAGTAGTTATATTCTTGTATATAGGGGCAGTATTATAGTAGTTATATTCTTGTATATAGGGGCAGTATTATAGTAGTTATATTCTTGTATATAGGGGGCAGTATTATAGTAGTTATATTCTTGTATATAGGAGCAGTATTATAGTAGTTATATTCTTGTATATAGGAGCAGTATTATAGTAGTTATATTCTTGTATATAGGGACAGTATTATAGTAGTTATATTCTTGTATATAGGGGGCAATATTATAGTAGTTATATTCTTGTATATAGGGGCAGTATTATAGTAGTTATATTCTTGTATATAGGAGCAGTATTATAGTAGTTATATTCTTGTATATAGGGGGCAGTATTATAGTAGTTATATTCTTGTATATAGAGGCAGTATTATAGTAGTTATAGTCTTGTATATAGGGAGCAGTATTATAGTAGTTATATTCTTGTATATAGGGGGCAGTATTATAGTAGTTATATTCTTGTATATAGGGGCCAGTATTATAGTAGTTATATTCTTGTATATAGGGGCAGTATTATAGTAGTTATATTCTTGTATATAGGGGCAGTATTATAGTAGTTATATTCTTGTATATAGGGGGCAGTATTATAGTAGTTATATTCTTGTATATAGGAGCAGTATTATAGTAGTTATATTCTTGTATATAGGAGCAGTATTATAGTAGTTATATTCTTGTATATAGGGACAGTATTATAGTAGTTATATTCTTGTATATAGGGGGCAATATTATAGTAGTTATATTCTTGTATATAGGGTCAGTATTATAGTAGTTATATTCTTGTATATAGGAGCAGTATTATAGTAGTTATATTCTTGTATATAGGGGGCAGTATTATAGTAGTTATATTCTTGTATATAGAGGCAGTATTATAGTAGTTATAGTCTTGTATATAGGGAGCAGTATTATAGTAGTTATATTCTTGTATATAGGAGCAGTATTATAGTAGTTATAGTCTTGTATATCGGGGGCAGTATTATAGTAGTTATATTCTTGTATATAGGAGCAGTATTATAGTAGTTATATTCTTGTATATAGGAGCAGTATTATAGTAGTTATATTCTTGTATATAGTGGCAGTATTATAGTAGTTATATTCTTGTATATAGGAGCAGTATTATAGTAGTTATATTCTTGTATATAGGGGCAGTATTAGGGCGGGTTCACACATGGCGTAATTTCACTTAAATTCCGCTGCGGACACTCCGCAGCGTTATTCCGCAGCGGAGCCGTTTCTCCATTGACTTTCACTTTAATTTAGCAGTGTTCGTTTACACGATGCGTACAATTCCGCTGCGGAGCAGAGGCTGCGGAGCGGAATTTGGTGTCCGCAGCATGCTCTGTCTGTTGCGGAGCAGTGGCGGACTCATGGCGGAATTTCTCCATTGACTTCAATGGAGATTCAAAGTTCCGCAATGAAGTCCGCAGCTGTCATGCACATGTCATGTGTGCTGCGGATGCGTCTTGCTTTTTTAACTTGACATTTCTTCATTCTGGCTGGACCTATGTATTTCTAGGTCTACAGCCAGACTGAGGAAGTCAATGGGGCTCCCGTAATGACGGGAGCGTTGCTAGGAGACGTCAGTAAATAGTCACTGTCCAGGGTGCTGAAAGAGTTAAGCGATCGGCAGTAACTGTTTCTGCACCCGGGACAGTGACTACCGATCTCAATATACATGTATCTGTAAAAAAATATATAAGTTCATACTTACCGAGAACTCCCTGCGTCTGTCTCCAGTCCGGCTTCCCAGGATGACGTTTCAGTGTAAGTGACGGCTGCAGCCAATCACAGGCCAAGCACAGGCTGCAGCGGTCACATGGACTGGAGCGTCATCCAGGGAGGTCGGGCTGGATGCCGAAGGAGGGACGCGTCATCAAGACAACGGGCGGTAAGTATGAATTTCTTTTACTATCACTAGGGAAAGTGCTGTCCCTTCTCTCTATCCTGCACTGATAGGGAGAAGGGAAGCACTTTTCCCGCAGTCCGCAGCAGCTAGTCCGCATCAATTTTCTGCACATTTTGTGCAGATCCGCAGCCGTAATCCGCAACCCGGATTAGGTGCGGCATTGATGCGGACAGTTGCGGAGGAATTCCGCCATGTGTGGTCATGCCCTTATAGTAGTTATATTCTTGTATATATGGGCAGTATTATAGTAGTTATATTCTTGTATATAGTGGCAGTATTATAGTAGTTATATTCTTGTATATAGGGGCAGTATTATAGTAGTTATATTCTTGTATATAGGGGGCAGTATTATAGTAGTTATATTCTTGTATATAGGAGCAGTATTATGGTAGTTATATTCTTGTATATAGGGGCAGTATTATAGTAGTTATATTCTTGTATATAGGGGGCAGTATTATAGTAATTATATTCTTGTATATAGGAGCAGTATTATAGTAGTTATATTCTTGTATATAGGGGGCAGTATTATAGTAGTTATATTCTTGTATATAGGAGCAGTGTTATAGTAGTTATATTCTTGTATATAGAGGGCAGTATTATAGTAGTTATATTCTTGTATATAGGGGGCAGTATTATAGTAGTTATATTCTTGTATATAGGGGGCAGTATTATATTAGTTATATTCTTGTATATAGGGGGCAGTATTATAGTAGTAATATTCTTGTATATAGGGGACAGTATTATAGTAGTTATATTCTTGTATATAGGAGCAGTATTATAGTAGTTATATTCTTGTATATAGGGAGCAGTATTATAGTAGTTATATTCTTGTATATAGGGGCAGTATTATAGTAGTTATATTCTTGTATATAGGAGCAGTATTATAGTAGTTATATTCTTGTATATAGGAGCAGTATTATAGAAGTTATATTCTTGTATATAGGGGGCAGTATTATAGTAGTTATATTCTTGTATATAGGAGCAGTGTTATAGTAGTTATATTCTTGTATATAGAGGGCAGTATTATAGTAGTTATATTCTTGTATATAGGGGGCAGTATTATAGTAGTTATATTCTTGTATATAGGGGGCAGTATTATATTAGTTATATTCTTGTATATAGGGAGCAGTATTATAGTAGTTATATTCTTGTATATAGGGGCAGTATTATAGTAGTTATATTCTTGTATATAGGAGCAGTATTATAGTAGTTATATTCTTGTATATAGGAGCAGTATTATAGTAGTTATATTCTTGTATATAGGGGGCAGTATAGGGGCAGTATTCTAGTAGTTATATTCTTGTATATAGGGGGCAGTATTATAGTAGTTATATTCTTGTATATAGGAGCAGTATTATAGAAGTTATATTCTTGTATATAGGGGGCAGTATTATAGTAGTTATATTCTTGTATATAGGGGGCAGTATTATAGTAGTTATATTCTTGTATATAGGGGCAGTATTATAGTAGTTATATTCTTGTATATAGGGGCAGTATTGTAGTAGTTATATTCTTGTATATAGGGGGCAGTATCCCTGTTCTGCATGTGACATTGGAGTATGTCTGTGGTTACTGGGGATTGACTGTCTGAGTTGCTGGGAATGATTCTTTGGTCTTGTGATGATCTCTTCTTGTTTTGCTCCTTTGCTGTACACATACTGATTATTATTATTATTTATAGACACTGAATGAGTGTCTCATGGGTCTGTGATTGTTCTGATGCTCCGCACTTTAAATATGGTTTTAGAACAAAGGAAACACTTGTCTTTTATGATACTAAGTAATTTGTGAGGTATTCCCCCCCCCCCCCCCAACAAAAAAAATGACAAATAAATATATATATAACAGAGCTTATCTGAGCCGTACACTTATCTGGTTTATTATAACTGCAGCTATTTCTGATATGCGGCCGGGGGACATGTCAGCCCCTGTGGAGGTCTCAAAATATCCCAACAATGTCAGAAGCTTATACAGTAGGAACAGCCGATACTGTGTCTGACAGTATCACACATGATAGGATTAGATACACAGCTTTGCAGACAGTATCACACATGATATGATTAGATACACAGCTTTGCAGACAGTATCACATATGATATGATTAGATACAAAGCTTTGCAGACAGTATCACACATGATAGGATTAGATACACAGCTTTGCAGACAGTATCACATATGATAGGATTAGATACACAGCTCAGCAGACAGTATCACACATGATAGGATTAGATACACAGCTCAGCAGACAGTATCACACATGACAGGATTAGATACACAGCTCAGCAGACAGTATCACACATGATAGGATTAGATACACAGCTCAGCAGGCAGTATCACACATGATAGGATTAGATACACAGCTCAGCAGACAGTATCACACATGATAGGATTAGATACACAGCTCAGCAGACAGTATCACACATGATAGGATTAGATACACAGCTCAGCAGACAGTATCACACATGATAGGATTAGATACACAGCTCAGCAGGTAGTATCACACATGATAGGATTAGATACACAGCTCAGCAGACAGTATCACACATGATAGGATTAGATACACAGCTCAGCAGACAGTATCACACATGATAGGATTAGATACACAGCTCAGCAGACAGTATCACACATGATAGGATTAGATACACGGCTCAGCAGACAGTATCTCACATGGTAGGATTAGATACAGTGGCTCAGCACAGTATCACACATGATAGGATTAGATACACAGCTCAGCAGACAGTATCACACATGATAGGATTAGATACAGCGGCTCAGCAGAAAGTATCACACATGATAGGATTAGATACACAGCTCAGCAGACAGTATCACACATGATAGGATTAGATACACAGCTCAGTAGACAGTATCACACATGATAGGATTAGATACACAGCTCAGCAGACAGTATCACACATGATAGGATTAGATACTCCGGATCAGCAGTCCGTATCACACATGATAGGATTAGATACACAGCTCAGCCGACAGTATCACACATGATAGGATTACATACACGGCTCTGCAGACAGTATCACACATGATAGGATTAGATACACAGCTCAGCAGACAGTATCACACATGATAGGATTAGATACACAGCTCAGCAGACAGTATCACACATGATAGGATTAGATACACAGGTCAGCAGACTGTATCACACATGATAGGATTAGATACACCGTTCAGCAGACAGTATCACACATGATAGGATTAGATACACAGCTCAGCAGACAGTATCACACATGATAGGATTAGATACACAGCTCAGCAGACAGTATAACACATGATAGGATTAGATACACAGCTCAGCAGACAGTATCACACATGATAGGATTAGATACACAGCTCAGCAGACAGTACCACACATGATAGGATTAGATACACAGCTCAGCAGACAGTATCACACATGATAGGATTAGATACAGCGGCTCAGCAGACAGTATCACACATGATAGGATTAGATACACAGCTCAGCAGACAGTATCACATGATAGGATTAGATACACAGCTCAGCAGACAGTATCACACATGATAGGATTAGATACACAGCTCAGCAGACAGTATCACACATGATAGGATTAGATACACAGCTCAGCAGACAGTATCACACATGATGGGATTAGATACACAGCTCAGCAGACAGTATCACACATGATAGGATTAGATACACAGCTCAGCACAGTATCACACATGATAGGATTAGATACACAGCTCAGCAGACAGTATCACACATGATAGGATTAGATACACCGCTCAGTAGACAGTATCACACATGATAGGATTAGATACACAGCTCAGCATACAGTATCACACATGATAGGATTAGATACACAGCTCAGCAGACAGTATCACACATGATGGGATTAGATACACAGCTCAGCAGACAGTATCACACATGATAGGATTAGATACACAGCTCAGCAGACAGTATCACACATGATAGGATTAGATACACAGCTCAGCAGACAGTATCACACATGATAGGATTAGATACACCGCTCAGTAGACAGTATCACACATGATAGGATTAGATACACAGCTCAGCATACAGTATCACACATGATAGGATTAGATACACAGCTCAGCAGACAGTATCACACATGATAGGATTAGATACAACAGCTCAGCATCACACATTATAGGCTTAGATACTGTGGTTCAGCAGAGTATCAAACATGATAGGATTAGATACACTATCAAACCCACTGTCACTGGACTTTTTATATCAGTACATGATGGGGATGTAGTGCTGTTTGGGTCTCTTAGATTGTATCACCCACTGATGATTTCTGGAGATTATATGTTATATTTGCTCCCCAGATCTGTTGTCTTATTTTATAATGAACGATGACATCGCCATCTCCTGGACATTATAAGAATAACAGTTTTGAGCCGATTGACAGGTGCATGAGGTCCTGTGTGCAGGATAAATATTAGAATTCCTACTTCCTCCCTTGGGTGGCGCTATACACAATCAATCTATAGGCTTTATTGACCTCACTAGGTGGCGGTGATGGAAGATCGGATTACACCATCTGGGGGAGAAGGAAGGATTTCTAAACATTTTTCTGCCAGACCATTCAGAAATGGGGAGTAAGAGAAGATATTAGAGATTCATTCCATATGGCAGCTCCGAACCTTCCAACAGTGTATAAAAATGGAGGGGCCCTTTAAGTGATAATAGTGTCTGTCTCTTTCTGACTGTATTCGCTCCTCTGATCGTCGGTACTCGGGTGATACATTTCTCACGGATATTGGGACTTTATTTTTTTGATTTTGATCGTCTGTTTGATCTGATCGATTTCGATCGTCTGTTTGATCTGATCGATTTCGATCGTCTGTTTGATCTGATCGACTTTGATCGTGTTTGATCTGATCGGTTACACTAAATAAGTGACTATATAGAATTTTTATTGATACAAATAACAAATGATAAATACAATGTAAACATCGCAACATACACCACAAGATGGCGCCAACCCTCAGAGGGGGCAAAGCAGCTGCAATATAAGAGGGTCAGAATCAATACCGGACGGTCCGATGAGTGCGGCAGAATTCTCCGTCATTAGCGGCGCTCATCTGACGGAGCGACAATTCGCGAGCTTCAGAGTTTAGATCTCTGTATATGGGGGAGCAAAGTCAGAGAGAAACACTGAAGACTTGTGATCCTCCTGAAAAATGTCAGCCAGTCGCTGTCCTGCCCGCCAATGTCCGTCATCTGGGGGCGAAACTAACCTGTCCAGAACTAGTCCTGCTAACACAGCTGAGGGTTTGTTACAATGTATCAGTGTAGACAATGCTCTGTGAGGTAAACATAGCAGCAGCACAAGTCTCTCTGATGTCCCGACTCCAGGTTGATCGCTGTAACCTGCGCTGATACATTGTTACAAACCTCAGGATTAGACGGGCTTTCATCCTCTAAATCTAAACGATGAATGTTCCCATTCGCTGACAGCATGCAGAGATCTTTAAAAAGCTAAGGAATTAAAATACAATGTCGGTTAGAAAGGCGTAGAACTTTTCATGACACTTTTTGAGATTTAACCCTTTGCCTGACTTTTGTAAAGCGCTGAAGTTGCAAAACATAATAAAATCCAAGAGAGTCGACATATTCTGCACCGTGAAGGGTTACAGCGATATGCGCCAGCAGAAGTGTGCAAGAAATATTGGGGTGCACTAGATGGCACCCTCCTACACCTATCATGTGGCAATCAGAAGTTGACAGAGCAGCACTGCCACCTAGTGGCCATATTTGTATATTTTGTTACCAGAAGCTGCTATAAAACTACAACCCTCAAGGTCTAGGTTCCCCGGACATGCTGGGATTTGTAGTTATGATTCAGCTGGGAGGGCTCTGGCATGTTTACATTTATTAGGGTTTAAATAATTGTCCGTTAGATGCTGCGAGTGACTTATAGAAAAAAAAACGTTTACAATTGCGCCAAATGGGGAATTTTGAGCGGATTGTCGTTAAAGAAATTTTCCGTTTTATAAAACGACTTTACGCTAGTAAAAAAGTACAGCAGCTTTCTAATATCCTTTCTATTTCAATTCCTCAAAACTGTCAGGACTTCTGCTTGCTGTCGGTGAATGACAACATTCATTGTTTACAACCCAAGGCTCAGAGCCCAGGTGTGCGACTCGAAACTGAATTAATGCGCCCTCTTGTAACAAACGCAGCAGCTGTGTGAGTAGGACTAGGTCCGGAAGTGGTTTCAGCGTTTGGATGGAAATAAGAATGTTCCCATTCCCTGACATCAAGCAGACGTATTGAAAATAACGAGGAAATTAAGCACAAATTCTATTAGAAAGTTGCGGAACTTTTCACGATAGCAATGTTTGTATTTAATTTCCATAAAACTGGACGACCCCTTTAAGTCAGCCCCGATCGTTTTGTGGCCCTCGAGGCGCCTTCCGTCGCTATCAGCGCTCACTCTTAGCCATTTTTTATTTAGTCTTTGGCGATCTTTAGTCCTCAGTTATTAACCCTTCACAGATAATCCCCTCCCTCATCATCTGGCATGAGCCTCGTTATTTCCGCCTCGTCTCCTCTCGTGCTGCCCCTATTCCCTGAAATTCTCTTCCTCGCTGCCGTAGGCTGTGACAGGTTCTCACGTATCGTCATTGTCGCCTATGAATCTCTAAGTTAAAATGGCGCTGACAACACCGCCGTCTATAAAGCTGATTTATAAAGTGTTGCGCTGCCGGCGCTGCTGGAACTGGAGGCGGAGCCTGTGTCACGCGTCTGACCAGCTGATTGGTTAGCCCATATAATAGAGATGATCCATTTGTTTCAAGATGGTGGCCGCGTCGTCGGCACTTGTGGGATATGGCGCCCGGCACTGATAAATATTGCGCACTTTTTTAACACTATAATTCCTGACGCCAATTTTTTGCCGTAACAAAATTAACTTTCGCTCTTGCGCCATTGTATCTCGTCTGTCTGTGCGAAGCAGCTGGGATGTGACATCATCCGTGGTCAATGGGCTGGACGAACAGATGTTACAGTAGCACTGGGCGCAGGACATGCTGCTGCGGCGCTGCTTGCGGTTGAGCTCACGGGTATCCCGCCCTTCCTCCTCTCACTACGGCTTCCTACGATGTTAAGCCCTCAATAAAAATAATAATATAATAATAATAATACTAACACATTCATTATTTGTATAAGTTATTGTAGTCCGGTATGTGGGGTACAGGTAGTCAGGACCCCCAAATCCTGGGAAACAGCCGGTCCCGGTCCTGACCCTCAGTGGACAGGTGTCCGCACCCACACGGGCTCCCTCCGCTGAAGGGGACGCCTGTCATGGATCATTTCCTAGAGAATTCATAGGTTTTCTTGTCTTTGTATCCGTTCAGTTTCTTCAAGTACCAGTGGAACCAGCAAGTTAACAGGCGCCACCTGCTGGTGAAAAAGTGTAACTGCACCATAAGAGAACATGGGACGCAGAGAACATCCCAAACGTTTTTGGAGGAGAAAAAATACAGAAAAGTTACAAAGAATCGTGCAAAAACCAGACTACGTCATCTCCTATGTGCCTTCAGCTAAGGCAAGTTTTATACTCTAGTCACTTCCAGAGCTGCATACAGAAATCTGATGGGTTTCCTGTAAGATCTCAGACTGCAGGACGGTCACTGCTGCCCCCTGCTGGTTTGTGTGAGATGTAGTATTGTAATAATGCAGTAGTATCATGTAGAGAACACATCTCCCACAATGCAATGCAGCAGGGTTCTTTCATTACCCATCTCATCTGCTACGTGTGGCGGTCGGGTGTTTGGAGCGTTTTACCCGGTTTGAGCGGAGTCCATGTGGTCGCGCGTGGCGTTATGGACCATACAGTAAATGATTCACATTAAAACGGAGACATGGAGCCCGAGGTGGCGGCGTTCAGCTCCACGTCTGACTGGATATAGACGAGCAGGCTGGCCGTAGCCCCCCTAAAATACAAGAACAATGGGGCGATCCAATATTATTACTTTACATCCTTCTAACAAATGTTTTATATAGATAAGACTTCAGAACACACAGTCAGCTGCTGCAGAACCTCTTTACCAAGCAGTCAGTTAGCGATCACTCCCTCATCCTGATACTCACCAGTGGAAGGCCGTGTTCCCATATGTACAAATCACATCATCCCAGGAGACCTACAACACAGAGAACACGTATAAAACCGGACATTATAGACGGCGGCGCTGAGAAGACGTGACCAGTCATGAGCGCGGCCCTCACCTTACACACACACGAGTCATTGAAGAAATACCATCGCCCGTCCCTGCGGCTCCTAATGTACGAACTAAAGTGACCGAAAGTCGCCGTGCCGGAATGCGCAACAACCGCGAAGAGGCGATAATTATAGTGTGTCTGAAAGAGAGGAAACCATCAGCGCTGAGATACACGGCTCACAGACAGTATCACACATGATAGGATTAGATACAGCAGCTCAGCAGACAGTATCACACATGATAGGATTAGATACACGGCCCACAGACCGTATCACACGATAGGATTAGATACACAGCTCAGCAGACAGTATCACACATGATAGGATTAGATACACAGCTCAGAAGACAGTATCACACATGATAGGATTAGATACACAGCTCAGCAGACAGTATCACACATGATAGGATTAGATACAGCGACTCAGCAGACAGTATCACACATGATAGGATTAGATACACAGCTCAGCAGACAGTATCACACATGATTGGCTTAGATACACAGCTCAGCAGACAGTATCACACATGATAGGATTAGATACATAGCTCAGCACACAGTATCACACATGACAGGATTAGATACATAGCTCAGCAGACAGTATCACACATGATAGGATTAGATAAACAGCTCAGCAGACAGTATCACACATGATAAGATTAGATACAGCGGCTCAGCAGACAGTATCACACATGATAGGATTAGATACACAGCTCAGCAGACAGTATCACACATGATAAGATTAGATACAGGGCTCAGCAGACAGTATCACACATGATAGGATTAGATACACGCTCAGCAGACAGTATCACACATGATAGGATTAGATACATAGCTCAGCAGACAGTATCACACATTATAGGATTAGATACACGGCTCAGCAGACAGTATCACACATGATAGGATTAGATACACGGCTCAGCAGACAGTATCACACATGATAGGATTAGATACACAGCTCAGCAGACTGTATCACACATGATAGGATTAGATACACAGCTCAGCAGACAGTATCACACATGATAGGATTAGATACACAGCTCCGCAGACAGTATCACACATGATGGTATTAGATACACAGCTCAGCAGACAGTATCACACATGATAGGATTAGATACACGGCTCAGCAGACAGTATCACACATGATAGGATTAGATACACAGCTCAGCAGACAGTATCACACATGATAAGATTAGATACACAGCTCAGCAGACTGTATCACACATGATAAGATTAGATACACAGCTCAGCAGACAGTATCACACATGATAGGATTAGATACATAGCTCAGCAGACAGTATCACGCATAAGATTAGATACACAGCTCAGCAGACTGTATCACACATGATAAGATTAGATACATAGCTCAGCAGACAGTATCACACATGATAGGATTAGATACATAGCTCAGCAGACAGTATCACACATGATAGGATTAGATACACAGCTCAGCAGACAGTATCACACATGACAGGATTAGATACACAGCTCAGCAGACAGTATCACACGTGATAGGATTAGATACACAGCTCAGCAGACAGTATCACACATAAAAGGATTAGATACACAGCTCAGCAGACAGTATCACACATAAAAGGATTAGATACACAGCTCAGCAGACAGTACCACACATGATAGGATTAGATACACAGCTCAGCCTCCAGTATCACACATGATAGGATTAGATACACAGCTCAGCAGACTGTATCACACATTATAGGATTAGATACACAGCTCAGCAGACAGTATCACACATGATAGGATTAGATACACGGCTCAGCAGACAGTATCACACATGATAGGATTAGATACACAGCTCAGCAGACAATATCACACATGATAGGATTAGATACAGCGGCTCAGCAGAGAGTATCACACATGATAGGATTAGATACACAGCTCTGCACAGTATCACACATGATCGGCTTAGATACAGTGACTTAGCAGCAGACTGTCCCTGTATTTTGCCCCCCCCCCCCCGTCTCGCTATCGTCCGTCTCTCTCACCGTTGGCCGCTCGTCCTCCGGGAGGTTTTCCGGGTTCAGGACCTGCAGCAGATCTAGGACTGGGGGGAAGGGCACGGTCCGGTTTATCTTCTGTGACTGGGAACTCGTTTTACTGAAGCGTTTCAGGTGAATGGTGAATGTGCGCGGCAGAGACCGGAGGCGAGTGACCTGCGGAACAATCAGAAACGGAGGGGGCGATTAACCCTACTCCAGCAACTGCCAGACTACAACTCCCAGCATGTCCTGACAACCGCAGACCGCTGCCCGAGAGCTTACAATCTAAATCTACAGTTCGCCAACTGGGGGTGTGGCTTGGGATATGGCGCTCCTTTTACCTTGTTCGCCCGACTGCCTTTTTCACAATTAGCGCAGAAATTCTCGTCTTCAAATAACTCGTGGGAGTGGAAATATCTCCTGAGCGCTCGCTCCTGACAGAGACGGAGAGAAACACTCAGCGGATCAGACGCCGTTCACACATCGCGGCGGTAGCGCAGCATGAAGTATGTGACCCCTCCTCTGACCGATTCTATTCTACCGCAGATGTAAACAAGACCTAAAACCGCTCAATCAATAAAGCGTTTTCACCTATATCAACTTGGGGCGTACAAGGACGGGGCGTACAAGGACGGGGCCCACAGTGAAATCAATAGGAACCCCCCTTCTGATGCGGCCCCCCATAGATCCCAGCACTGTAGTGTTAAACACTGGAGGCAACGAAAACGCATCTCAACCAAATGGCGAGACCAGAACGGACATGGCGCCATATATGCGCACTCACGATAAGACGTCCCGTTACTATACAAACCTCCGACCAATCATGGGAACTTTGGGGGGATTTATCCAAACCAGGGCAAGGAAAACGTTGCCTTAGCAACCAATCAGATTCCAGCTTCTAGGATCCAGAATCCCTTTGGAAAATGAAAGCCGTGAGCTGATTGGTTGCCCCCTCTGCCCTGCCCCTCCCCCTTACTTTGAAGGATCTTTTGGCGGTCGGAACAACCAATTCCTATTGGGCGTCTCCGGCTGCCGTTAATAAATGGCAGGTTTTAGGTCTCACCAGGGACAACTTTCTGCTATATTTGGAATGAGCAACTCCGAGTGGGAGAGATAGGAGGTCGCGGTGGGCGGAGCTTCGGTGGCGGCATCTTTGGCACGTGAGACGTTCCTCCAGCGAGATAGAAAACAGCGATCTCATCTTCTCCTCCTGGACCAAGAAGGAAATGAGACATTAATTGTGGTTGGATCGATCGGGTTGGGATGTCGTACGGTTTTGGGGAGCAGTTCCATTTAGATGACACTTTGTGGGAGTATATTGGGGGGTCCAGTCAGAATAAGATGGGGTATCTGGAAGGTCCGGTTGGGATATTCGAGTGTTTTCGGGGGTTCCAGTAATTGCCGGAAGTTTGTGTCAGAATGGTTAAGAGGAGGTATCGGGGGTCAGTATGGTGCAGAGGAGGTTCTGGGGGTCAGTATGGTGCAGAGGAGGTTCTGGGGGACAGTATGGTGCAGAGGAGGTTCTGGGGGACAGTATGGTGCAGAGGAGGTTCTGGGGGTCAGTATGGTGCATAGGAGGTTCTGGGGGACAGTATGGTGCAGAGGAGAATCTGGGGGTCATTATGGTGCAGAGGAGGATCTGGGGGTCAGTATGGTGCAGAGGAGGTTCTGGGGGTCAGTATGGTGCAGAGGAGATTCTGGGGGTCAGTATGGTGCAGAGGAGATTCTGGGGGTCAGTATGGTGCAGAGGAGATTCTGGGGGTCAGTATGGTGCAGAGGAGGTTCTGGGGGTCAGTATGGTGCAGAGGAGGTTCTGGGGGTCAGTATGGTGCAGAGGAGATTCTGGGGGTCAGTATGGTGCAGAGGAGGTTCTGGGGGGTCAGTATGGTGCAGAGGAGATTCTGGGGGTCAGTATGGTGCAGAGGAGGTTCTGGGGGTCAGTATGGTGCAGAGGAGGTTCTGGGGGTCATTATGGTGCAGAGGAGGTTCTGGGGGTCAGTATGGTGCAGAGGAGGTTCTGCGGGTCAGTATGGTGCAGAGGAGGTTCTGGGGGTCAGTATGGTGCAGAGGAGTTTCTGGGGGTCAGTATGGTGCAGAGGAGGTTCTGGGGGACAGTATGGTGCAGAGGAGGTTCTGGGGGACAGTATGGTGCAGAGGAGGTTCTGGGGGTCAGTATGGTGCATAGGAGGTTCTGGGGGACAGTATGGTGCAGAGGAGGTTCTGGGGGTCAGTATGGTGCATAGGAGGTTCTGGGGGACAGTATGGTGCAGAGGAGATTCTGGGGGTCATTATGGTGCAGAGGAGGATCTGGGGGTCAGTATGGTGCAGAGGAGGATCTGGGGGTCAGTATGGTGCAGAGGAGGTTCTGGGGGTCAGTATGGTGCAGAGGAGATTCTGGGGGTCAGTATGGTGCAGGAGATTCTGGGGGTCAGTATGGTGCAGAGGAGGTTCTGGGGGTCAGTATGGTGCAGAGGAGGTTCTGGGGGTCAGTATGGTGCAGAGGAGGTTCTGGGGGTCAGTATGGTGCAGAGGAGGTTCTGGGGGTCAGTATGGTGCAGAGGAGGTTCTGGGGGTCAGTATGGTGCAGAGGAGGTTCTGGGGGTCAGTATGGTGCAGAGGAGGTTCTGGGGGTCAGTATGGTGCAGAGGAGATTCTGGGGGTCAGTATGGTGCAGAGGAGGTTCTGGGGGTCAGTATGGTGCAGAGGAGATTCTGGGGGTCAGTATGGTGCAGAGGAGGTTCTGGGGGGTCAGTATGGTGCAGAGGAGGTTCTGGGGGTCATTATGGTGTAGAGGAGGTTCTGGGGGTCATTATGGTGTAGAGGTTTATGGTTAAGGCCTCATGCACACTTCAGATATTTTCTTCAGGGTGCTATCCGTTTTTTTAACGGATAGCACCCTGACACATTCATTGCTATGGGGCCGTGCACACTTCAGTTGTTTTGACGGTTCTGTTCCGTCAAAAGTAGAGCATGTCCTACTTTTGTCCGTCGTTCAGCAAGCGTGGGGCCCATTGAAGTGTATGGACGGCACACATGGACGGTTTTCACGGATCCGTTGCTAAGCAACGGCAGGGCGTGCCAAAGTTCCCTGCATTCAACACACAAGATGTATTTTAAAGGAACAGCGGAACGGACATGGAGTGACAACGGAAACCACACGGATGTCACAACGGACGTGAAAATGGTGAAGGATGTGCGCATGAGGCCTAAGAGGAGGTATTGGGGGTCAGTATTGTGCAGTTGAGGTTTTGGGGGTCAGTATGGTTCAGAGGAGGTTTCGGGAGATTTTGGGGGTCTGTATAGTTCAGAGGAGGTTTTGGGGGTCACTATGGTTCAGAGGAGGTATCGAGAAGTTTTCTGGGGTCAGGCTGGATGAAATGAAGTTTCTGACAAATTTGGGGTATAATCGTATTTTTTGTATGGCATGGGGGTGTCTGGTAATTTTGTACGTTCGATACAATTGGGGGTTTGGGGGGGGGGTCATTCATTTTGGAGTATTTGCTTGTTTGGGTATTAGAATTATGTCTCATATTTTTGGGGTCCATGATGAGATGGGGTGTCTGGCAGTAAAGAAGAGTTAGTATGGTTTAGATGGAGTGTTTGACTTGTTGGGGGTCATTCTGCACTTTTCATGTTCTCACAGACCCCGATACTGTATTCCGCTTCCCATGACATTTACCAGCTGAGGATCCGGCATGTTCCGGAGGAGATGATTCCAGAAGGAGGAGAAGACGTCGGCCACATCGTTCTGAGCAAACACTGGGAAACGACACAACCGCTAATTATAATCCTGTTCTAATCTGTACCCCACTATTATACTGCGTACCCCTCTATTATACTGCGTACCCCTCTATTATACTATGTACCCCACTATGGTACTGTGTACCCCTTTATTGTTCTGTGTACCCCTCTATTATACTGGGTACCCCTCTATTATACTGTGTACCCCTCTATTATACTGTGTACCCCTCTATTATACTGTGTACACCATTATTCTATTGTGTACTCCATTATTGTACTGTGTACCCCACTATTGTACTGTGTACCCCTCTATTATACTGTGTACACCATTATTCTATTGTGTACTCCATTATTGTACTGTGTACCCCACTATTATACTGCGTACCCCTCTATTATACTGCGTACCCCTCTATTGTACTATGTACCCCACTATGGTACTGTGTACCCTCTATTGTATTGTGTACCCCTCTATTATACTGGGTACCCCTCTATTATACTGTGTACCCCTCTATTATACTGTGTACACCATTATTCTATTGTGTACTCCATTATTGTACTGTGTACCCCACTATTGTACTGTGTACCCCTCTATTATACTGTGTACACCATTATTCTATTGTGTACTCCATTATTGTATTGTGTACCCCACTATTGTACTGTGTACCCCTCTATTGTACTATGAACACCATTATTGTATTGTGCACCCCTCTATTGTACTATGTACCCCACTATTGTACTGTGCACCCCACTATTGTACTGTGTACCCCTCTATTGTACTGTGTACCCCTCTATTGTACTGTGTAACTTTCATACAGGGGTGTAAATATAAGGGGGTGCAGAAATTGCGGTTACACCTGGGCCCCTCCGCCCCATAAGAAGACACCAGCACTGTTACATATAATATTTGGGGGAGCCCATTATGGGTTTTGCATTAGAAAACTGGAGCTTCAAGTTCCGCCTCTGCTGTGTACCCCACTATTATACTGTGCACCCCAATATAGTATTGTGTGTCCCCCTCTATTGTACCCCCCACTTCTCATCCCCCCTATATTTTACTCACATGTCACTTTCAGCATCCTGAGACAGCACAGGACTCGGTATGGGGGTACAGCGTCTTCTCTGCTGTCCTGCATCTTCTCAAAGAGGGCGAGAAGCTCATAGGGCAGCCGCTTCTCTGTGGGTACATGGTCATCTGGTTCCCCAATTCTGTGGGAAACATTCAGTCATTATCCTGTACCCCAAGTGTCATTATCCTGTACCCCAAGTGTCATTATCCTGTACCCCAAGTGTCATTATCATGTACCCCAAGTGTCAGTGTATCATTATCGTGTACCCCAAGTGTCATTATCCTGTATCCTAAGTATAAGTGCATCATTGTCCTGTACTCCAAGTATCAGTATCATTAACCTGTACCCCACGTGTCAGTGTATCATTGTCCTGTACCCCAAATGTCATACTGTACCCCAAGTGTCATTATCATCTACCCCAAGTTTCAGTGTACCATTATCGTGTACCCCAAGTCTCAGTTTATCATTATCCTGTACACCAAGTCTCAGTGTCATTATTCTGTACCCCGAGTGTTGTGTAGGATTGATAATTGGGGTGACCCCGCTCAGGTTTGTTCTTGTGGACTGTGACCCCCACTATGATACATCGGGGGGATAACTCCATCATCTCCTCACACGTCAGGACCCGGCGCCTGTTACATTAGGACATAAGATCAGTGATCCGGTCTGTGGTGTGGGTGATGGATCTGGGGGTGCCTGACAATGATCCATTCAGTGCTGGGACAGGGGGTGCTGTGTGATGGAGCCGGGTGTAATGAATGTGACCGGGCAGCAGGGAAATTCCTCCACATTATATTACAAGAAATATTTATCCCGTCCTCCTGTGATGTAGACAAATCTCGGGGGGCCCCTCGTCCTCTCCACACCCGGGCGCCGCTGCCAGCACTGTCCTCCCAGCGGGAGAGAAGAGACTGCGGGACCAGGGGGGGCGGGGGTGTCTGGATTTATTTTGGCGTCTGTTTTAGTTCAGGGGTCTCTATTCATTGATGGGGGGGCTGCACTATTCGTGATTCACATGCCATAGGTTGGGGCATCTCCTATATAAATGGGTAGAGCAAATAGTAAAATAAATTGCGCCGCTTCATTCGCCGCTTTTAGAATTTTCCTTATGTCGCTTCTCAAACGTTGGCAAGTATGATGTCGGGGGCAGTTAATTGTTCCCACGTCAGATGACTGTACGGAGCCGGGTGTAGAGGTCACACTTCCCACAATGCAAATCACCAGAGCAAGCACTGTGCAGACACTGAACAAGCAGGGAATGCTGGGAGATTTCAGCTCTGAAGCTGCAACGTTATCAAAACAAGAAAAATGAAATCACTTTCTCACTGGCACAGTATATCGGTGAATTCCTTATACATGTATAGGGTCTGTAGCAGCGGGTTCAGGCAGCTCGTCACGCCTATACTGCAGAGTCCAACTGCTCCTGGGGATCAAAAAATAAAATCACAGATTATAACAGACAATTAAAGGGGAATTCCGCCAAAACGTTCAGGGCGAACTCCAGCGGACGGCATTGCTTTAATATTAACACTGGGTTATTTCTGACCTACTGAGAATAAGTAAAGGGTCGAGGTCACTATATGCATACCTCCCAACCGTCCCGGATTCAGCAGGACAGTCACGGATTTCGGGCAGATACCCGCTGTGGGTGGTATGTCCCAGAATCCTGGTGTCAACTGTATCTGCATCCTCAGGGCGCAGATACAGTTGAACTCAATGATGAAGCAGGGAACCGTCAGCTCCCTGCTTCAGCATTAGTACAGAGGACTCTCCGGGCACAGCCTTACTTTTAACGCTGAGCCCAGGAAGCCCTTGACGTCATTGTCCATATATGGACAGTGACGGTCCATGGCTCCTCCATAGAGGAATTCCCTGCCAGAGCGTTGCCTAAGCTATGGTCGGGGATTCCGCTCGTAGAGGGAATCCCTGACGTCACTGTCCATATATGGACAGTGACGTTAGTAGCTCCTCCTGTAGCTGAATCCCCGTCCAGAGCGTTTGGCTGGGGATTCCACTCCTAGGAGGAGTCCCAATGGCTACCAGGGCGGAGGTAGGTATCGCTATCTACAGGGGGGTGGCACTATCTACAAGGGACACTGTGGCAGTATCTACATGGGCACTGTGGCACTAGGGGTAGCTAAGGGGCATTATACTGTATGGGGGTACCTATGGAGCATTATATTGTATGGTGGCAGCTAAGGGGGCTTTATACTGTGTGGGGGAAGAAACAGAGGCATTATACTGTATGGGGTAGCTGTGGGGGCATTATAGTGTATGGTGGTAGCTATGTGGCATCCTACTGTATGGGGGCAACTATGGGAACATTATACTGTATAGGGCACCTCTGTGGCATTATACTGTATGGGTGAATCTATGGCGGCATTATACTATATGGGGCAGCTATGGCGGCATTATACTGTGGTGGGCTGAAGCGGATGTGTATGGGCGGGATTGGGTGGGATTAGAGACTTAAAAGGGAAAAAATTACGCGCGCCCCTCCGGTGTCCGTCTTTGCGATACTTGAAAGTTGGGAGAAATGACTGTAGATGGCTGTCATCCGACATATTTTCCTCCTGATCCCCCATATACATGATCTGTGTTTTCCATAGGGAATAAGCCGCTGCCAGACTCCTCTGTCCCCTCCAAACTCCTCTGACTCCTACAGGAACAAAAGTTCAGGCATGTTGAATCCAACACGCCCGATTCTTCATTCCCCCGATATTAGGGGAGAAGCATTGGGCTAAAGATAGGTGCGGGGCCCCATACCCATTTATATCAAAATGATAAAATATATAAATATCTATGTAATAACAGTTTATTATGTTATCTCTGGTTTTAAGGTAGATTTGACTGTGTAGAACGTATGAAAAAACATATTTTTCTACATCTGGAAACCATCAGCAAGCTGCTGCTACCTGATCTGCGCTTCTTATTGTGAGTGTCTAGTGACTGTATTACGGTTTCTGCTGTACATGAACGGTGTGCCAAATAACTCATTATCCATGAATATTTAGACAAGACATAATAAGGTCGATCATGAGACGGTGCGAGAAAAGTATTTTAAATGGACCTCAGGGGTAAAATCTGGAATATTTGTAGAGCTCAGCTGTAAAGTAGCGAATAAAAGTCAATTCACGCTTTCATTTTATAAAGATCGACAAATGAAGTTCACCATTTTGGAATTAGTTCTACTATTTGAAACAAATTTTCATAATAGAGCAAAAAATCTTGTGTTCTACGATAAAACTTACCATTTTTAAAACTCCCTGAGGAGTAAGACAGACATTTTATGTGGGGAAGACACGCACAACATCTTTCTGGGAGACTTCACTTTCCGGAAGTTGGATGTCTACATAATCGTCCTCATACATCCTGCCGCAAAAGTCATTGTAAGAGTAACCTATAAAACATAACAAGACTATAATACTGCCCCCTATATACAGGAATATAACTACTACAATACTGCCCCCTATATACAGAATATAACTACTATAATACTGCCCCCTATATACAAGAATATAACTACTATAATACTGCTCCTATATACAAGAATATAACTACTATAATACTGCTCCTATATACAAGAATATAACTACTATAATACTGCCCCCTATATACAAGAATATAACTACTATAATACTGCCCCTATATACAAGAATATAACTACTATAATACTACCTCCTATATACAAGAATAGAACTACTATAATACTACCCCCTATATACAAGAATATAACTACTATAATACTGCCCCCTATATACAAGAATATAACTACTATAATACTGCTCCTATATACAAGAATATAACTACTATAATACTGCTCCTATATACAAGAATATAACTACTATAATACTGCCCCTATATACAAGAATATAACTACTATAATACTGCTCCCTATATCCAAGAATATAACTACTATAATACTGCCCCTATATACAAGAATATAACTACTATAATACTGCCCCCTATATACAAGAATATAACTACTATAATACTGCTCCTATATACAAGAATATAACTACTATAATACTGCTCCTATATACAAGAATATAACTACTATAATACTGCCCCCTATATACAAGAATATAACTACTATAATACTGCCCCTATATACAAGAATATAACTACTATAATACTGCTCCTATATACAAGAATATAACTACTATAATACTGCTCCTATATACAAGAATATAACTACTATAATACTCCTCCTATATACAAGAATATAACTACTATAATACTGCTCCTATATACAAGAATATAACTACTATAATACTGCCTCCTATATACAAGAATATAACTACTATAATACTGCTCCTATATACAAGAATATAACTACTATAATACTCCTCCTATATACAAGAATATAACTACTATAATACTGCTCCTATATACAAGAATATAACTACTATAATACTGCCCCTATATACAAGAATATAACTACTATAATACTGCTCCTATATACAAGAATATAACTACTATAATACTCCTCCTATATACAAGAATATAACTACTATAATACTGCTCCTATATACAAGAATATAACTACTATAATACTGCTCCTATATACAAGAATATAACTACTATAATACTGCTCCGAATATAACTACTATAATACTGCTCCTATATACAAGAATATAACTACTATAATACTGCTCGTATATACAGGAATATAACTACTACAATACTGCCTCCTATATACAAGAATATAACTACTATAATACTGCCCCCTATATACAAGAATATAACTACTATAATACTGCCCCTATATACAAGAATATAACTACTATAATACTGCCCCTATATACAAGAATATAACTACTATAATACTGCCCCCTATATACAAGAATATAGCTACTATAATACTGCCCCTATATACAATAATATATCTACTATAATATGCCTCCTATATACAAGAATATAACTACTATAATACTGCCCCTATATACAAGAATATAACTACTATAATACTGCCCCTATATACAAGAATATAACTACTATAATACTGCTCCTATATACAAGAATATAACGACTATAATACTGCTCCTATATCCAAGAATATAACTACTATAATACTGCTCCTATATACAAGAATATAACTACTATAATACTGCCCCTATATACAAGAATATAACGACTATAATACTGCTCCTATATCCAAGAATATAACTACTATAATACTGCTCCTATATACAAGAATATAACTACTATAATACTGCTCCCTATATACAAGAATATAACTACTATAATACTGCCCCTATATACAAGAATATAACTACTATAATACTGCTCCTATATACAAGAATATAACTACTATATTACTGCCCCCAATATACAAGAATATAACTACTATAATACTGCTCCCTATATATAAGAATATAACTACTATAATACTGCCTCCTATATACAAGAATAGAACTACTATAATACTGCTCCCTATATACAAGAATATAACTAATATAATACTGCCCCTATATACAAGAATATAACTACTATAATACTGCTCCCTATATATAAGAATATAACTACTATAATACTGCTCCCTATATACAAGAATATAACTAATATAATACTGCCCCTATATATAAGAATACAACTACTATAATACTGCTCCTATATACAATAATATAACTACTATAATACTGCCCCTATATACAATAATATAACTACTATAATACTGCCCCCTATATACAAGAATATAACTACTATAATACTGCCCCTATATACAAGAATATAACTACTATAATACTGCCCCCTATATACAAGAATATAACTACTATAATACTGCCCCCTATATACAAGAATATAACTACTATAATACTGCTCCTATATACAAGAATATAACTACTATAATACTGCTCCCTATATACAATAATATAACTACTATAATACTGCCCCCTATATACAAGAATATAACTACTATAATACTGCCCCCTATATACAAGAATATAACTACTATAATACTGCCCCCTATATACAATAATATAACTACTATAATACTGCCCCCTATATACAAGAATATAACTACTATAATACTGCCCCCTATATACAAGAATATAACTACTATAATACTGCCCCTATATACAAGAATATATCTACTATAATACTGCCCCCTATATACAAGAATATAACTACTATAATACTGCCTCTATATACAAGAATAGAACTACTATAATACTGCCCCCTATATACAAGAATATAACTACTATAATACTGCCCCCTATATACAAGAATATAACTACTATAATACTGCTCCTATATACAAGAACATAACTACTATAATACTGCTCCCTATATACAAGAATATAACTACTATAATACTGCCCCCTATATACAAGAATATAACTACTATAATACTGCTCCTATATACAAGAATATAACTACTATAATACTGCCCCCTATATACAAGAATATATCTACTATAATACTGCCCCCTATATACAAGAATATAACTACTATAATACTGCTCCCTATATACAAGAATATAACTACTATAATACTGCCCCTATATACAAGTATATAACTACTATAACACTGCCTCCTATATACAAGAATATAACTACTATAATACTGCTCCTATATACAAGAATATAACTACTATAATACTGTCCCTATATACAAGTATATAACTACTATAACACTGCCCCCTATATACAGGAATATAACTACTACAATACTGCTCCTATATACAAGAATATAACCACTATAATACTGCTCCTATATACAAGAATATACCTACTATAATACTGCCCCCTATATACAAGAATATAACCACTATAATACTGCTCCTATATACAAGAATATACCTACTATAATACTGCCCCCTATATACAAGAATATAACCACTATAATACTGCTCCTATATACAAGAATATAACTACTATAATACTGCCCCTATATACAAGAATATAACTACTATAATACTGCCCCCTATATACAAGAATATAGCTACTATAATACTGCCCCTATATACAATAATATATCTACTATAATACTGCCTCCTATATACAAGAATATAACTACTATAATACTGCCCCTATATACAAGAATATAACTACTATAATACTGCCCCTATATACAAGAATATAACTACTATAATACTGCCCCCTATATACAAGAATATAGCTACTATAATACTGCCCCTATATACAATAATATATCTACTATAATACTGCCTCCTATATACAAGAATATAACTACTATAATACTGCCCCTATATACAAGAATATAACTACTATAATACTGCCCCTATATACAAGAATATAACTACTATAATACTGCTCCTATATACAAGAATATAACGACTATAATACTGCTCCTATATCCAAGAATATAACTACTATAATACTGCTCCTATATACAAGAATATAACTACTATAATACTGCCCCTATATACAAGAATATAACGACTATAATACTGCTCCTATATCCAAGAATATAACTACTATAATACTGCTCCTATATACAAGAATATAACTACTATAATACTGCTCCCTATATACAAGAATATAACTACTATAATACTGCCCCTATATACAAGAATATAACTACTATAATACTGCTCCTATATACAAGAATATAACTACTATATTACTGCCCCCAATATACAAGAATATAACTACTATAATACTGCTCCCTATATATAAGAATATAACTACTATAATACTGCCTCCTATATACAAGAATAGAACTACTATAATACTGCTCCCTATATACAAGAATATAACTAATATAATACTGCCCCTATATACAAGAATATAACTACTATAATACTGCTCCCTATATATAAGAATATAACTACTATAATACTGCTCCCTATATACAAGAATATAACTAATATAATACTGCCCCTATATATAAGAATACAACTACTATAATACTGCTCCTATATACAATAATATAACTACTATAATACTGCCCCTATATACAATAATATAACTACTATAATACTGCCCCCTATATACAAGAATATAACTACTATAATACTGCCCCTATATACAAGAATATAACTACTATAATACTGCCCCCTATATACAAGAATATAACTACTATAATACTGCCCCCTATATACAAGAATATAACTACTATAATACTGCTCCTATATACAAGAATATAACTACTATAATACTGCTCCCTATATACAATAATATAACTACTATAATACTGCCCCCTATATACAAGAATATAACTACTATAATACTGCCCCCTATATACAAGAATATAACTACTATAATACTGCCCCCTATATACAATAATATAACTACTATAATACTGCCCCCTATATACAAGAATATAACTACTATAATACTGCCCCCTATATACAAGAATATAACTACTATAATACTGCCCCTATATACAAGAATATATCTACTATAATACTGCCCCCTATATACAAGAATATAACTACTATAATACTGCCTCTATATACAAGAATAGAACTACTATAATACTGCCCCCTATATACAAGAATATAACTACTATAATACTGCCCCCTATATACAAGAATATAACTACTATAATACTGCTCCTATATACAAGAACATAACTACTATAATACTGCTCCCTATATACAAGAATATAACTACTATAATACTGCCCCCTATATACAAGAATATAACTACTATAATACTGCTCCTATATACAAGAATATAACTACTATAATACTGCCCCCTATATACAAGAATATATCTACTATAATACTGCCCCCTATATACAAGAATATAACTACTATAATACTGCTCCCTATATACAAGAATATAACTACTATAATACTGCCCCTATATACAAGTATATAACTACTATAACACTGCCTCCTATATACAAGAATATAACTACTATAATACTGCTCCTATATACAAGAATATAACTACTATAATACTGTCCCCTATATACAAGAATATAACTACTATAATACTGCCCCTATATACAAGCATATAACTACTATAATACTGCCCCTATATACAAGAATATAACTACTATAATACTGCCCCCTATATACAAGAATATAACTACTATAAAACTGCACCCTATATACAAGTATATAACTACTATAACACTGCCCCCTATATACAGGAATATAACTACTACAATACTGCTCCTATATACAAGAATATAACCACTATAATACTGCTCCTATATACAAGAATATACCTACTATAATACTGCCCCCTATATACAAGAATATAACCACTATAATACTGCTCCTATATACAAGAATATACCTACTATAATACTGCCCCCTATATACAAGAATATAACCACTATAATACTGCTCCTATATACAAGAATATAACTACTATAATACTGCCCCCTATATACAAGAATATAACTACTATAAGGGCATGACCACACGTGGCGGATTTCCTCCGCAACTGTCCGCATCAATGCCGCACAGAATCTGCGTTGCAGATTCTGCTGCGGATCTGCACAAAATGTGCAGTAAATTGATGCGGACTAGCTGCTGCGGACTGCGGTAAAAGTACTTCCCTTCTCCCTATTCAGTGCAGGATAGAGAGAAGGGACAGCCCTTTCCCTAGTGAAAGTCAAAGAAATTCATACTTACCGGCCGTTGTCTTGGTGACGCGTCCCTCCTTCGGCATCCAGCTCGACCTCCCTGGATGACGCGGCAGTCCATGTGACCGCTGCAGCCTGTTATTAGCCTGTGATTGGCCTGTGATTGGCTGCAGCCGTCACTTAGACTGAAACGTCATCCTGGGAGGCCGGACTGGAGACAGAAGCAGGGAGTTCTCGGTAAGTATGAACTTCATTTTTTTTACAGATAGATGTATATTGGGATCGGTAGTCACTGTCCCGGGTGCAGAAACAGTTACTGCCGATCGCTTAACTCTTTCAGCACCCTGGACAGTGACTATTTACAGACGTCTCCTAGCAACGCTCCCGTCATTACGGGAGCCCCATTGACTTCCTCAGTCTGGCTGTAGACCTAGAAATACATAGGTCCAGCCAGAATGAAGAAATGTCAAGTTAAAAAAGCAAGACGCATCCGCAGCACACATAACATGTGCATGACAGCTGCGGACTTCATTGCGGAAATTAGAATCTCCATTGAAGTCAATGGAGAAATTCCGCCATGAGTCCGCCACTGCTCCGCAACAGACAGAGCATGCTGCAGACACCAAATTCCGCTCCGCAGCCTATGCTCCGCAGCGGAATTTTACGCCTCGTCTAAACGAACACTGCTAAATTAAAGTGGAAGTCAATGGAGAAACGGCTCCGCTGCGGATTAACGCTGCGGAGTGTCCGCAGTGGAATTTAAGTGAAATTCCGCCACGTGTGAACCCAGCCTAATACTGCACCTATATACAAGAATATAACTACTATAATACTGCCCTCTATATACAAGAATATAACTACTATAATACTGCCCCCTATATACAAGAATATAACTACTATAATACTGCTCCTATATACAAGAATATAACTACTATAATACTGCCCCCTATATACAAGAATATAACTACTATAATACTGCTCCCTATATACAAGAATATAACTACTATAATACTGCTCCCTATATACAAGAATATAACTACTATAATACTGCCCCTATATACAAGAATATAACTACTATAATACTGCCCCCTATATACAAGAATATAACTACTATAATACTGCTCCTATATACAAGAATATAACTACTATAATACTGCCCTCTATATACAAGAATATAACTACTATAATACTGCCCTCTATATACAAGAATATAACTACTATAATACTGCCCCTATATACAAGAATATAACTACTATAATACTGCCCCCTATATACAAGAATATAACTACTATAATATTGCCTCCTATATACAAGAATATAACTACTATAATACTGCCTCCTCTATACAAGAATATAACTACTATAATACTGCCCCCTATATACAAGAATATAACTACTATAATACTGCCTCCTCTATACAAGAATATAACTACTATAATACTGCCCCCTATATACAAGAATATAACTACTATAATACTGCCCCTATATACAAGAATATAACTACTATAATACTGCTCCTATATACAAGAATATAACTACTATAATACTGGCCTCTATATACAAGAATATAACTACTATAATACTGCCCCTATATACAAGAATATAACTACTATAATACTGCTCCTATATACAGGAATATAACTACTATAATACTGCTCCTATATACAAGAATATAACTACTATAATACTGCTCCCATATACAAGAATATAACTCCTATAATACTGCCCCTATATACAAGAATATAACTACTATAATACTGCCCCTATATACAAGAATATAACTACTATAATACTGCCCCCTATGGAGTTGGATCTTTTCTGGGTGACCTATGTTATAATTTTCCTTGCTCCTGGTCCGCTTTGCCTGTACACACGGAGTGTGGTATATGAATGATTGCGGAGCCTCTACTTATATATCAGTAATTCCCTCGTCTGATATAATTGCTGTACTCAGTTTCTTGCAGCCGCGGGTTTGGGGTAGATTTTTCCGGGCTTTTCTTGCTGGCTTCTGCCAATATTGGGCGTGATTGTAAGACAAATATCTTAGGTACTTTTTGCTCTGATCTGATAATATATAAGGGGTTGTACCAGTAATAATAAGTATTTACTTTTCCTCAGGATAGTTGATATTTCTCCAATTCCAAGAACAGAAGTCCTGAACCCCCAGATCCTCCTCACTGCACCCCCTCCAGTAAGGAGATGCTTGAATGTATGCGCCAGACGCTAAATTCTATATGTGTCTCTTTGGGGCAGATTATAATGAGGGCAATCTGACCCGAGGCTGAAAAGGGGCCCAGTTTCCCCCTGTTCTACCGAACCGGTTGTAAAAGATACAGCCAGTTCAGGGAACCGGGGTACAGCGGGACCGCTGACCCAATTGTATCCGCGTCCTTAGGATGCGGATACAATTGATTACTATAGCGCTGGCGAGACGTGAACTATTAGTTCCAGCCTCGCCATACGGTGCTTTCACAATGACGCATTTGGCGCGATGACGTTATCACTCCGACTGCGCCGTTATGCCTGGTGATGTGGCCTGGTGTCTGACCAGTACTGTGTCACTGGAGGACGGCGCGGGAACGGGGACAGGCGACAATGTTTTTCGTTTTTTTTTCTGTGGGCAGCGTTGGGGGCAATATCTACAGGGGGCGTTGTGAATGGCGCTATCTACAGGGGGCGTTATCTACACCGGGCAATATCTACAGGGGGCATTGTGACTGGCGCTATCTACACGGGGCAATATCTACAGGGGGCGTTATCTACACCGGGCAATATCTACAAGGGGCGTTATCTACACCGGGCAATATCTACAGGGGGCATTGTGACTGGCGCTATCTACACCGGGCAATATCTACAGGGGGCGTTATCTACACCGGGCAATATCTACAGGGGGCGTTATCTACACCGGGCAATATCTACAGGGGGCATTGTGACTGGCGCTATCTACACCGGGCAATATCTACAGGGGGCGTTATCTACACCGGGCAATATCTACAAGGGGCATTGTGACTGGCGCTATCTACAGGGGGCATTGTGACTGGCGCTATCTACAGGGGGCATTGTGACTGGCGCTATCTACTGGGGGCATTGTGACTGGCGCTATCTACTGGGGGCATTGTGACTGGCGCTATCTACAGGTGGCATTGTGACTGGCGCTATCTACAGTGGGCATTGTGACTGGCGCTTTCTACAGGGGGCATTGTGACTGGCGCTTTCTACAGGGGGCATTGTGACTGGCGCTATCTACAGGGGGCATTGTGACTGGCGCTATCTATTGGGGGCATTGTGACTGGCGCTATCTACTGGGGGCATTGTGACTGGCGCTATCTACAGGGGGCATTGTGACTGGCGCTATCTACAGGTGGCATTGTGACTGGCGCTATCTACAGGGGGCATTGTGACTGGCGCTATCTACAGGTGGCATTGTGACTGGCGCTATCTACAGGGGGCATTGTGACTGGCGCTTTCTACAGGGGGCATTGTGACTGGCGCTATCTACTGGGGGCATTGTGACTGGCGCTATCTACTGGGGGCATTGTGACTGGCGCTATCTACTGGGGGCAGTGACTGGCGCTATGTACAGGGGGCATTGTGACTGGCGCTATGTACAGGGGGCATTGTGACTGGTGCTATCTACAGGGGGCATTGTGACTGGCGCTATCTACAGAGGGGCATTGTGACTGGCGCTATCTACAGGGGGCATTGTGACTGGCGCTATCTACTGGGGGCATTGTGACTGGCGCTATCTACTGGGGGCATTGTGACTGGCGCTATCTACTGGGGGCATTGTGACTGGCGCTATCTACTGGAGGCATTGTGACTGGCGCTATGTACAGGGGGCATTGTGACTGGTGCTATCTACAGGGGGCATTGTGACTGGCGCTATCTACAGAGGGGCATTGTGACTGGCGCTATCTACAGAGGGGTATTGTGACTGGGATATCTACAGGGGGCATTGTGACTGGCGCTATCTACTGGGGGCATTGTGACTGGTGCTATCTACAGGGGGCATTGTGACTGGCGCTATCTACAGGGGGCATTGTGACTGGCGCTATCTACAGAGGGGCATTGTGACTGGGATATCTACAGGGGGGCATTGTGATTGGGATATCTACAGGGGGGCATTGTGATTGGGATATCTACAGGGGGCATTGTGACTGGCGCTATCTACAGGTGGCATTGTGACTGGCGCTATCTACAGGGGGCATTGTGACTGGCGCTATCTACAGGGGGCATTGTTAGTGTGTGGTGTTTTACTATACAGTGTTTGACACAATTTACTTCATGGGGACAGTGAGTGTATGGAGCTATTATATTCAGGGGCGCAGTGTGTGAGATTCTTTTATATTCAGGGGTACAGTGTCTGGCACTATGAGAATTTTATCTTCGTTTATAGGTGCGGAAATGTTGGAAAAGTGAAAAACTGAAGACACCTGAGCGGCAAACTGCAGAAATGGGCTGTGACCGGGAGAAGTCATCATAGAGGTCTGGACCGGATGTAGAAGAAAAGAGAAAAAGAATCTGAGGCGTCACCTGTAAGTCACTCAATGTAAATGTTTATTCTCCCTGTGACTGATCAGTACTGTAGTCACTGTATGATCTGCAGCGAGATGATGTGTGTATCGTTATTTTTTGGAAACAACAAGCCCCAGAATATCCTTACCATTGTTCTGGTTATACTGGGAGCTGGCAGGGGTTGAACTGAATTTCCAAATGATCTCTGTATTTGTGCAGGAGCTGTATATATGTACTGAGCTTTGTTCTGGTGTTGTATATATGTACTGAGCTTTGTTCTGGTGCTGTATATATGTACTGATCTTTGTTCTGGTGTTGTATATATGTACTGAGCTTTGTTCTGATGCTGTATTTATGTACTGAGCTTGGTTTTGGGGCTGTATATATATGTACTGAGCTTGGTTCTGGTGCTGTATGTATGTCCTGAGCTTTGTTCTGGTGCTGTATATATGTACTGAGCTTTGTTCTGATGCTGTATATATGTACTGAGCTTTGTTCTGGTGTTGTATATATGTACTGAGCTTTGTTCTGGTGTTGTATATATGTACTGAGCTTTGTTCTGATGCTGTATATATGTAATGAGCTTTGTTCTGGTGTTGTATATATGTACTGAGCTTTGTTCTGGTGTTGTATATATGTACTGAGCTTTGTTCTGATGCTGTATATATGTAATGAGCTTTGTTCTGGTGTTGTATATATGTACTGAGCTTTGTTTTGATGCTGTATTTATGTACTGGGCTTAGTTCTGGTGCTGTATATATATGTACTGGGCTTAGTTCTGGTGCTGTATATATATGTACTGGGCTTAGTTCTGGTGCTGTATATATGTAATGAGCTTTGTTCTGATGCTGTATATATGTACTGAGCTTGGTTCTGGGGCTGTATATATGTACTGAGCTTGGTTCTGGTGCTGTATATATGTGCTGAGCTTGGTTCTGGTGCTGTATTTATGTACTGAGCTTTGTTCTGATGCTGTATATATGTACTGAGCTTTGTTCTGGTGTTGTATATATGTACTGAGCTTTGTTCTGATGCTGTATATATGTACTGAGCTTTGTTCTGGTGTTGTATATGTACTGAGCTTTGTTCTGATGCTGTATATATGTACTGAGCTTTGTTCTGAGCTGTATTTATGCACTGAGCTTTAATCTGGTGTTGTATATATGTACCGAGCTTTGTTCTGGTGTTGTATATGTACTGAGCTTTGTTCTGATGCTGTATATATGTACTGAGCTTTGTTCTGATGCTGTATATATGTACCGAGCTTTGTTCTGAGCTGTATTTATGCACTGAGCTTTGTTCTGGTGTTGTATATATGTACTGAGCTTTGTTCTGGTGTTGTATATATGTACTGAGCTTTGTTCTGATGCTGTATATATGTACCGAGCTTTGTTCTGGTGTTGTATATATGTACCGAGCTTTGTTCTGGTGTTGTATATATGTACTGAGCTTTGTTCTGGTGTTGTATATATGTACTGAGCTTTGTTCTGATGCTGTATATATGTACTGAGCTTTGTTCTGGTGTTGTATATATGTACTGAGCTTTGTTCTGATGCTGTATATATGTACTGAGCTTTGTTCTGGTGTTGTATATATGTACCGAGCTTTGTTCTGGTGTTGTATATATGTAATGAGCTTTGTTCTGATGCTGTATATATGTACCGAGCTTTGTTCTGGTGTTGTATATATGTACTGAGCTTTGTTCTGGTGCTGTATTTATGTACCGAGCTTTGTTCTGGAGTTGTATTTATGCACTGAGCTTTGTTCTGGTGTTGTATATATGTAATGAGCTTTGTTCTGATGCTGTATATATGTACTGAGCTTTGTTCTGATGCTGTATATATGTACCGAGCTTTGTTCTGGTGTTGTATATATGTAATGAGCTTTGTTCTGGTGCTGTATTTATGTACCGAGCTTTGTTCTGGTGCTGTATTTATGTACCGAGCTTTGTTCTGGTGTTGTATTTATGCACTGAGCTTTGTTCTGATGTTGTATATATGTAATGAGCTTTGTTCTGATGCTGTATATATGTACTGAGCTTTGTTCTGATGCTGTATATATGTACTGAGCTTTGTTCTGATGCTGTATATATGTACTGAACTTTGTTCTGGTGTTGTATATATGTAATGAGCTTTGTTCTGATGCTGTATATATGTACCGAGCTTTGTTCTGGTGTTGTATATATGTACTGAGCTTTGTTCTGGTGTTGTATATATGTACTGAGCTTTGTTCTGATGCTGTATATATGTACCGAGCTTTGTTCTGGTGTTGTATATATGTACCGAGTTTTGTTCTGGTGTTGTATATATGTACCGAGCTTTGTTCTGGTGTTGTATATATGTAATGAGCTTTGTTCTGGTGTTGTATATATGTACTGAGCTTTGTTCTGGTGTTGTATATATGTACTGAGCTTTGTTCTGGTGTTGTATATATGTACTGAGCTTTGTTCTGGTGTTGTATATATGTACCGAGCTTTGTTCTGGTGTTGTATATATGTAATGAGCTTTGTTCTGATGCTGTATATATGTACCGAGCTTTGTTCTGGTGTTGTATATATGTACTGAGCTTTGTTCTGGTGCTGTATTTATGTACCGAGCTTTGTTCTGGTGTTGTATTTATGCACTGAGCTTTGTTCTGGTGTTGTATATATGTAATGAGCTTTGTTCTGATGCTGCATATAGGTACTGAGCTTTGTTCTGATGCTGTATATATGTACTGAGCTTTGTTCTGGTGTTGTATATATGTACTGAGCTTTGTTCTGATGCTGTATATATGTACTGAGCTTTGCTCTGGTGTTGTATATATGTACTGAGCTTTGTTCTGGTGTTGTATATATGTACTGAGCTTTGTTCTGATGCTGTATATATGTACTGAGCTTTGTTCTGGTGTTGTATATATGTAATGAGCTTTGTTCGGATGCTGTATATATGCACTGAGCTTTGTTCTGATGCTGTATATATGTACTGAGCTTTGTTCTGGTGTTGTATATATGTACTGAGCTTTGTTCTGATGCTGTATATATGTACTAAGCTTTGTTCTGATGCTGTATATATGTACTGAGCTTTGTTCTGGTGTTGTATATATGTACTGAGCTTTGTTCTGATGCTGTATATATGTACTGAGCTTTGTTCTGGTGTTGTATATATGTACTGAGCTTTGTTCTGATGCTGTATATATGTACTGAGCTTTGTTCTGGTGTTGTATATATGTACCGAGCTTTGTTCTGAGCTGTATTTATGCACTGAGCTTTGTTCTGGTGCTGTATATATGTACCGAGCTTTGTTCTGATGCTGTATATATGTACTGAGCTTTGTTCTGGTGTTGTATATATGTACTGAGCTTTGTTCTAGTGTTGTATATATGTAATGAGCTTTGTTCTAATGCTGTATATATGTACTGAGCTTTGTTCTGATGCTGTATATATGCACTGAGCTTTGTTCTGGTGTTGTATATATGTACTGAGCTTTGTTCTGATGCTGTATATATGTACCGAGCTTTGTTCTGGTGTTGTATATATGTAATGAGCTTTGTTCTGGTGTTGTATATATGTAATGAGCTTTGTTCTGGTGTTGTATATATGTACTGAGCTTTGTTCTGGTGTTGTATATATGTACTGAGCTTTGTTCTGATGCTGTATATATGTACTGAGCTTTGTTCTGGTGTTGTATATATGTACTGAGCTTTGTTCTAGTGTTGTATATATGTAATGAGCTTTGTTCTAATGCTGTATATATGTACTGAGCTTTGTTCTGATGCTGTATATATGCACTGAGCTTTGTTCTGGTGCTGTATATATGTGCTGAGCTTGGTTCTGGTGCTGTATATATGTACCGAGCTTTGTTCTGATGCTGTATATATGTACTGAGCTTTGTTCTGGTGTTGTATATATGTACTGAGCTTTGTTCTAGTGTTGTATATATGTAATGAGCTTTGTTCTAATGCTGTATATATGTACTGAGCTTTGTTCTGATGCTGTATATATGCACTGAGCTTTGTTCTGGTGTTGTATATATGTACTGAGCTTTGTTCTGATGCTGTATATATGTACCGAGCTTTGTTCTGGTGTTGTATATATGTAATGAGCTTTGTTCTGGTGTTGTATATATGTACTGAGCTTTGTTCTGGTGCTGTATTTATGTACCGAGCTTTGTTCTGGTGTTGTATTTATGCACTGAGCTTTGTTCTGGTGTTGTATATATGTAATGAGCTTTGTTCTGATGCTGTATATATGTACTGAGCTTTGTTCTGATGCTGTATATATGTACTGAGCTTTGTTCTGGTGTTGTATATATGTAATGAGCTTTGTTCTGATGCTGTATATATGCACTGAGCTTTGTTCTGATGCTGTATATATGTACTGAGCTTTGTTCTGGTGTTGTATATATGCACTGAGCTTTGTTCTGGTGTTGTATATATGTAATGAGCTTTGTTCTGATGCTGTATATATGCACTGAGCTTTGTTCTGATGCTGTATATATGTAATGAGCTTTGTTCTGGTGCTTTATTTATGTACTGAGCTTTGTTCTGATGCTGTATATATGTACTGAGCTTTGTTCTGGTGTTGTATATATGTACTGAGCTTAGTTCTGATGCTGTATATATGTACTGAGCTTTGTTCTGGTGTTTTATATATGTACCGAGCTTTATGCACTGAGCTTTGTTCTGGTGCTGTATATATGCACTGAGCTTTGTTCTGGTGTTGTATATATGTACCGAGCTTTATGCACTGAGCTTTGTTCTGATGCTGTATATATGTACTGAGCTTTGTTCTGATGCTGTATATATGTACTGAGCTTTGTTCTGGTGTTGTATATATGTACTGAGCTTTGTTCTGATGCTGTATATATGTACCGAGCTTTGTTCTGGTGTTGTATATATGTAATGAGCTTTGTTCTGGTGTTGTATATATGTACTGAGCTTTGTTCTGATGCTGTATATATGTACCGAGCTTTGTTCTGGTGTTGTATATATGTACCGAGCTTTGTTCTGGTGTTGTATATATGAACCGAGCTTTGTTCTGGTGTTGTATATATGTACCGAGCTTTGTTCTGGTGTTGTATATATGTAATGAGCTTTGTTCTGGTGTTGTATATATGTACTGAGCTTTGTTCTGGTGTTGTATATATGTACTGAGCTTTGTTCTGGTGTTGTATATATATGTACTGAGCTTTGTTCTGGTGTTGTATATATGTACCGAGCTTTGTTCTGGTGTTGTATATATGTAATGAGCTTTGTTCTGGTGCTGTATTTATGTACCGAGCTTTGTTCTGGTGTTGTATTTATGCACTGAGCTTTGTTCTGGTGTTGTATATATGTAATGAGCTTTGTTCTGATGCTGTATATATGTACTGAGCTTTGTTCTGATGCTGTATATATGTACTGAGCTTTGTTCTGGTGTTGTATATATGTACTGAGCTTTGTTCTGGTGTTGTATATATGTACTGAGCTTAGTTCTGATGCTGTATATATGTACTGAGCTTTGTTCTGGTGTTTTATATATGTACCGAGATTTATGCACTGAGCTTTGTTCTGGTGCTGTATATATGTACTGAGCTTTGTTCTGGTGTTGTATATATGTACCGAGCTTTATGCACTGAGCTTTGTTCTGATGCTGTATATATGTACTGAGCTTTGTTCTGATGCTGTATATATGTACTGAGCTTTGTTCTGGTGTTGTATATATGTACTGAGCTTTGTTCTGATGCTGTATATATGTACCGAGCTTTGTTCTGGTGTTGTATATATGTAATGAGCTTTGTTCTGGTGTTGTATATATGTACTGAGCTTTGTTCTGATGCTGTATATATGTACCGAGCTTTGTTCTGGTGTTGTATATATGTACCGAGCTTTGTTCTGGTGTTGTATATATGTACCGAGCTTTGTTCTGGTGTTGTATATATGTACCGAGCTTTGTTCTGGTGTTGTATATATGTACTGAGCTTTGTTCTGGTGTTGTATATATGTACTGAGCTTTGTTCTGGTGTTGTATATATGTACCGAGCTTTGTTCTGGTGTTGTATATATGTAATGAGCTTTGTTCTGGTGCTGTATTTATGTACCGAGCTTTGTTCTGGTGTTGTATTTATGCACTGAGCTTTGTTCTGGTGTTGTATATATGTAATGAGCTTTGTTCTGATGCTGTATATATGTACTGAGCTTTGTTCTGATGCTGTATATATGTACTGAGCTTTGTTCTGGTGTTGTATATATGTACTGAGCTTTGTTCTGATGCTGTATATATGTACTGAGCTTTGTTCTGGTGTTGTATATATGTACTGAGCTTTGTTCTGGTGTTGTATATATGTACTGAGCTTTGTTCTGATGCTGTATATATGTACTGAGCTTTGTTCTGGTGTTGTATATATGTAATGAGCTTTGTTCGGATGCTGTATATATGCACTGAGCTTAGTTCTGATGCTGTATATATGTACTGAGCTTTGTTCTGGTGTTTTATATATGTACCGAGCTTTATGCACTGAGCTTTGTTCTGGTGCTGTATATATGTACTGAGCTTTGTTCTGGTGTTGTATATATGTACCGAGCTTTATGCACTGAGCTTTGTTCTGATGCTGTATATATGTACTGAGCTTTGTTCTGATGCTGTATATATGTACTGAGCTTTGTTCTGGTGTTGTATATATGTACTGAGCTTTGTTCTGATGCTGTATATATGTACCGAGCTTTGTTCTGGTGTTGTATATATGTAATGAGCTTTGTTCTGGTGTTGTATATATGTACTGAGCTTTGTTCTGATGCTGTATATATGTACCGAGCTTTGTTCTGGTGTTGTATATATGTACCGAGCTTTGTTCTGGTGTTGTATATGTGTACCGAGCTTTGTTCTGGTGTTGTATATATGTAATGAGCTTTGTTCTGGTGTTGTATATATGTAATGAGCTTTGTTCTGGTGTTGTATATATGTACTGAGCTTTGTTCTGGTGTTGTATATATGTACTGAGCTTTGTTCTGGTGTTGTATATATGTACTGAGCTTTGTTCTGGTGTTGTATATATGTACCGAGCTTTGTTCTGGTGTTGTATATATGTAATGAGCTTTGTTCTGGTGCTGTATTTATGTACCGAGCTTTGTTCTGGTGTTGTATTTATGCACTGAGCTTTGTTCTGGTGTTGTATATATGTAATGAGCTTTGTTCTGATGCTGTATATATGTACTGAGCTTTGTTCTGATGCTGTATATATGTACTGAGCTTTGTTCTGGTGTTGTATATATGTACTGAGCTTTGTTCTGATGCTGTATATATGTACTGAGCTTTGTTCTGGTGTTGTATATATGTACTGAGCTTTGTTCTGGTGTTGTATATATGTACTGAGCTTTGTTCTGATGCTGTATATATGTACTGAGCTTTGTTCTGGTGTTGTATATATGTAATGAGCTTTGTTCGGATGCTGTATATATGCACTGAGCTTTGTTCTGGTGTTGTATATATGTACTGAGCTTTGTTCTGATGCTGTATATATGTACTAAGCTTTGTTCTGATGCTGTATATATGTACTGAGCTTTGTTCTGGTGTTGTATATATGTACTGAGCTTTGTTCTGATGCTGTATATATGTACTGAGCTTTGTTCTGGTGTTGTATATATGTACCGAGCTTTGTTCTGAGCTGTATTTATGCACTGAGCTTTGTTCTGGTGCTGTATATATGTACCGAGCTTTGTTCTGATGCTGTATATATGTACTGAGCTTTGTTCTGGTGTTGTATATATGTACTGAGCTTTGTTCTAGTGTTGTATATATGTAATGAGCTTTGTTCTAATGCTGTATATATGTACTGAGCTTTGTTCTGATGCTGTATATATGCACTGAGCTTTGTTCTGGTGTTGTATATATGTACTGAGCTTTGTTCTGATGCTGTATATACGTACCGAGCTTTGTTCTGATGCTGTATATATGCACTGAGCTTTGTTCTGATGCTGTATATATGTACTGAGCTTTGTTCTGATGCTGTATATATGTACCGAGCTTTGTTCTGGTGTTGTATATATGTACCGAGCTTTGTTCTGGTGTTGTATATATGTAATGAGCTTTGTTCTGGTGTTGTATATATGTAATGAGCTTTGTTCTGGTGTTGTATATATGTACTGAGCTTTGTTCTGGTGTTGTATATATGTACTGAGCTTTGTTCTAATGCTGTATATATGTACCGAGCTTTGTTCTGGTGTTGTATATATGTACTGAGCTTTGTTCTGATGCTGTATATATGTACTGAGCTTTGTTCTGGTGTTGTATATATGTACTGAGCTTTGTTCTGATGCTGTATATATGTACTGAGCTTTGTTCTGGTGTTGTATATATGTACCGAGCTTTGTTCTGAGCTGTATTTATGCACTGAGCTTTGTTCTGGTGCTGTATATATGTACCGAGCTTTGTTCTGATGCTGTATATATGTACTGAGCTTTGTTCTGGTGTTGTATATATGTACTGAGCTTTGTTCTAGTGTTGTATATATGTAATGAGCTTTGTTCTAATGCTGTATATATGTACTGAGCTTTGTTCTGATGCTGTATATATGCACTGAGCTTTGTTCTGGTGTTGTATATATGTACTGAGCTTTGTTCTGATGCTGTATATATGTACCGAGCTTTGTTCTGGTGTTGTATATATGTACCGAGCTTTGTTCTGGTGTTGTATATATGTAATGAGCTTTGTTCTGGTGTTGTATATATGTAACGAGCTTTGTTCTGGTGTTGTATATATGTACTGAGCTTTGTTCTGGTGTTGTATATATGTACTGAGCTTTGTTCTAATGCTGTATATATGTACCGAGCTTTGTTCTGGTGTTGTATATATGTAATGAGCTTTGTTCTGGTGCTGTATTTATGTACCGAGCTTTGTTCTGGTGTTGTATTTATGCACTGAGCTTTGTTCTGGTGTTGTATATATGTAATGAGCTTTGTTCTGATGCTGTATATATGTACTGAGCTTTGTTCTGATGCTGTATATATGTACTGAGCTTTGTTCTGGTGTTGTATATATGTAATGAGCTTTGTTCTGATGCTGTATATATGCACTGAGCTTTGTTCTGATGCTGTATATATGTACTGAGCTTTGTTCTGGTGTTGTATATATGTACTGAGCTTTGTTCTGGTGTTGTATATATGTAATGAGCTTTGTTCTGATGCTGTATATATGCACTGAGCTTTGTTCTGATGCTGTATATATGTAATGAGCTTTGTTCTGGTGCTTTATTTATGTACTGAGCTTTGTTCTGATGCTGTATATATGTACTGAGCTTTGTTCTGGTGTTGTATATATGTACTGAGCTTAGTTCTGATGCTGTATATATGTACTGAGCTTTGTTCTGGTGTTTTATATATGTACCGAGCTTTATGCACTGAGCTTTGTTCTGGTGCTGTATATATGTACTGAGCTTTGTTCTGGTGTTGTATATATGTACCGAGCTTTATGCACTGAGCTTTGTTCTGATGCTGTATATATGTACTGAGCTTTGTTCTGATGCTGTATATATGTACTGAGCTTTGTTCTGGTGTTGTATATATGTACTGAGCTTTGTTCTGATGCTGTATATATGTACTGAGCTTTGTTCTGGTGTTGTATATATGTACTGAGCTTTGTTCTGGTGTTGTATATATGTACTGAGCTTTGTTCTGGTGTTGTATATATGTACTGAGCTTTGTTCTGATGCTGTATATATGTACTGAGCTTTGTTCTGATGCTGTATATATGTAATGAGCTTTGTTCTGGTGCTGTATATATGTACTGAGCTTTGTTCTGGTGTTGTATATATGTAATGAGCTTTGTTCTGATGCTGTATATATGTACGGAGCTTTGTTCTGATGCTGTATATATGTACTGAGCTTGGTTCTGGTGCTGTATGTATGTCCTGAGCTTTGTTCTGATGCTGTATATATGTAATGAGCTTTGTTCTGGTGTTGTATATATGTACTGAGCTTTGTTCTGATGCTGTATATATGTACGGAGCTTTGTTCTGGTGTTGTATATATGTACCGAGATTTGTTCTGGTGTTGTATATATGTACCGAGCTTTGTTCTGGTGTTGTATATATGTAATGAGCTTTGTTCTGATGCTGTATATATGTACTGAGCTTTGTTCTGGTGTTGTATATATGTACTGAGCTTTGTTCTGATGCTGTATATATGTACCGAGCTTTGTTCTGGTGTTGTATATATGTAATGAGCTTTGTTCTGGTGCTGTATTTATGTACCGAGCTTTGTTCTAGTGCTGTATTTATGTACCGAGCTTTGTTCTGGTGTTGTATTTATGCACTGAGCTTTGTTCTGGTGTTGTATATATGTAATGAGCTTTGTTCTGGTGTTGTATATATGTCCTAAGCTTTGTTCTGATGCTGTATATATGTCCTGAGCTTTGTTCTGGTGTTGTATATATGTCCTGAGCTTTGTTCTGGTGCTGTATATATGTACTGAGCTTTGTTCTGATGCTGTATATATGTACTGAGCTTTGTTCTGATGCTGTATATATGTACTGAGCTTTGTTCTGGTGTTGTATATATGTAATGAGCTTTGTTCTGATGCTGTATATAAGCACTGAGCTTTGTTCTGATGCTGTATATATGTAATGAGCTTTGTTCTGGTGCTGTATTTATGTACCGAGCTTTGTTCTGGTGTTGTATTTATGCACCGAGCTTTGTTCTGGTGCTGTATGCATGTCCTGAGCTTTGTTCTGATGCTGTATATATGTAATGAGCTTTGTTCTGGTGTTGTATATATGTACTGAGCTTTGTTCTGATGCTGTATATATGTACGGAGCTTTGTTCTGGTGTTGTATATATGTACTGAGCTTTGTTCTGATGCTGTATATATGTAATGAGCTTTGTTCTGGTGTTGTATATATGTACTGAGCTTTGTTCTGATGCTGTATATATGTACTGAGCTTGGTTCTGGTGCTGTATGCATGTCCTGAGCTTTGTTCTGATGCTGTATATATGTAATGAGCTTTGTTCTGGTGTTGTATATATGTACTGAGCTTTGTTCTGATGCTGTATATATGTACGGAGCTTTGTTCTGGTGTTGTATATATGTACTGAGCTTTGTTCTGATGCTGTATATATGTAATGAGCTTTGTTCTGGTGTTGTATATATGTACTGAGCTTTGTTCTAGTGTTGTATATATGTAATGAGCTTTGTTCTAATGCTG
>NW_027464455.1:110000-114183 GCF_050947455.1 Rhinoderma darwinii
TATACAGCTCCTTACCCCTATATACTGCCCCATACCACTATATATGGCTGCACACCCCATACAGCCCCATAACCCCTATATACAACTCCATACGCCAAATTCAGCTCTATACAATTATCCACCATATACAGCTCTACACACCTATATACCCCTATATGCAGCTATACACCCCTATACACAGCTCCATACCCCCTATATACAGCTCTATACCCCTATATACAGCTCTATACCCCCATATACAGCTCTATACCCCTATACACAGCTCTATACCCCTATATACAGCTCTATACCCCCATATACAGCTCTATACCCCTATATACAGCTCTACACCCCTATATACAGCTCTATACCCCCATATACAGCTCTATACCCCTATATACAGCTCTACACCCCTATACACAGCTCTACACCCCTATACACAGCTCTATACCCCCATATACAGCTCTATACCCCTATATACAGCTCTACACCCCTATACACAGCTCTATACCCCTATATACAGCTCTATACCCCTATATACAGCTCTACACCCCTATACACAGCTCTATACCCCTATATACAGCTCTATACCCCTATATACAGCTCTACACCCCTATACACAGCTCTATACCCCCATATACAGCTCTATACCCCTATATACAGCTCTACACCCCTATATACAGCTCTATACCCCTATATACAGCTCTATACCCCTATATACAGCTGCATACCACATACCATGCCAGTGCATAAACTACAATAGCCTAAACCTCTCACCACCGTCACTTCCCATCATTTGTGGACATTGATCTACTCTCGGTGACGGAGCCAAAGGTGAGATCCATCAATGGGCAATTATAGCAGCCGAAAAAAGGGTGAAAAACCCCCGTGAGCTGAGGAGCGGTAAATTGTAAGGGTCTGTTCACACGGCAGCGTCCGATACGGCTGAAATTACGGAGCTGTTTTCAGGAGAATACCGCTCCGTAATATCAGCCGTAATGGCATGTGCCGGCGTCTTTCACTGCGTCCATTACGGACATAATTGGAGCTGCTTTTCCATCGAGTCCATGGAAAACGGCTCTATTTACATCTGAAGAAGTGACAGGCACTTTGACGCGGGCGTCTTTTTTACGCGCCGTCTTTTGACAGCTGCGCGTAAAAAAAATGACCGTCGGCACAGAACATCGTAAGACCCATTCAAATGAACGGGCATATGTTTGTCAGCGCTTTTGAGCCGCATTTTCGGCCATAATTCCAGGCGTAAAACGCCTGAATTACATCCGTAAATAAGCCGTGTGAACATATCCTAAGCCTTTGTGACGAGGCCTCTACCCCTCCCCCACCCAACCATTTCCTCCACATGTTTATCTTATCAGCATCTGTCGACGGGTCCTCATCCAGACGCGGCACGGGAAATGGACGTTTACAAATTCTCGGATTATGGGGAGAGGGCGCGTCCATTTTCTAAAACAGCGACCACAACCTGGAAGGGACGGCGGCAAAACGCACTAATATTTGCCCATTTTTGAACATTTACATTACATTTTTTATATTATTTTCTCTATTATTTCTTTTTTTTTATGTTTTTGGCATTTGACATAAACTTAACGGAATTTTTTTGGGGAAAAAATATAAATAAAATTGACAGGAAGTTGCAGGTTTAATATTTTCTTCTTCTGATTTTATTTTTACAATGAAAAGAAAAACTTTCCAATGTTTTGCAAAAGACGCTACAAAAATATCAGTATCTGCCTCATATTGGCGCCACTCTGGACATTGCTGTCACTGACTCCCCAGGAAGAAGATCTAACAGAAAGGTGTAAGGCCAGGATCACACATGCAGTTTTGATGCAGTTTTTGTGAACATTTTGGGTTCAGTTTTATCTTTATACCTTTCCTTCCTTTTGGATTCACCTCTGGCTTTGGCCCAAAATGTACACAAAAACTGCATCAAAAATGCAAGTGTGATCCTGGCCTAAGAAAACATCAGCTTCTTCTAGTTCATTGTTATTAGAGCCTCAATATGTACAGAATCCAGCGACGTCAACAGCAACAATCACCCAAACCATGAAATAAACAGCAGCGAACATCAATCAGAGCAGAAAATCTACAAAATCCCGAGCTCCAAAATACTAGAGATAGGGAAGTTTTTTTGTACATAGGGGGCAGTATTATAGTAGTTATATTCTTGTATATAGGGGTCAGTATTATAGTAGTTATATTCTTGTATATAGGGGGCAGTATTATAGTAGTTATATTCATGTATATAGGAGCAGTATATAGTAGTTAGATTCTTGTATATAGGAGCAGTGTTATAGTAGTTATATTCTTGTATATAGGGGGTAGTATTATAGTAGTTATATTCTTGTATATAGGGGGCAGTATTATAGTAGTTCTATTCCTGTATATAGGAGGCAGTATTATAGTAGTTATATTCTTGTATATAGGGGCAGTATTATAGTAGTTATATTCTTGTATATAGGGGTCAGTATTATAGTAGTTATATTCTTGTATATAGGGGGCAGTATGATAGTAGTTATATTCTTGTATATAGGAGCAGTATTATAGTAGTTATATTCTTGTATATAGGAGCAGTATTATAGTAGTTATATTCTTGTATATAGGAGCAGTATTATAGTAGTTATATTCTTGTATATAGGGAGCAGTATTATAGTAGTTATATTCTTGTATATAGGAGCAGTATTATAGTAGTTATACTCTTGTATATAGGGGCAGTATTATAGTAGTTATATTCTTGTATATAGGGTATAGTATTATAGTAGTTATATTCTTGTATATAGGGGGCAGTATTATAGTAGTTATATTCTTGTATATAGGAGCAGTATTATAGTAGTTATATTCTTGTATATAGGAGCAGTATTATAGTAGTTATATTCTTGTATATAGGGTATAGTATTATAGTAGTTATATTCTTGTATATAGGGGGCAGTATTATAGTAGTTATATTCTTGTATATAGGAGCAGTATTATAGTAGTTATATTCTTGTATATAGGAGGCAGTATTATAGTAGTTATATTCTTGTATATAGGGGGCAGTAGTATAGTAGTTATATTCTTGTATATAGGGGCAGTATTATAGTAGTTATATTCTTGTATATAGGAGCAGTATTATAGTAGTTATATTCTTGTATATAGGGGGCAGTATTATAGTAGTTATATTCTTGTATATAGGAGGCAGTATTATAGTACTTATATTCTTGTATATAGGGGGGCAGTATTATAGTAGTTATATTCTTGTATATAGGGGCAGTATTATAGTAGTTATATTCTTGTATATAGGGGGCAGTATTATAGTAGTTATATTCTTGTATATAGGGGGCAGTATTATAGTAGTTATATTCTTGTATATAGGGGGCAGTATAAGGGCGGGTTCACACGTGGCGGAATTTCACTTAAATTCCGCTGCGGACACTCCGCAGCGTTAATCCGCAGCGGTGCCGTTTGTCCATTGACTTACACTTTAATTTAGCAGTGTTCGTTTAGACGAGGCGTAAAATTCCGCTGCGGAGCATAGGCTGCGGAGCGGAATTTGGTGTCCGCAGCATGCTCTGTCTGTTGCGGAGCAGTGGCGGACTCATGGCGGAATTTCTCCATTGACTTCAATGGAGAGTCAAAATTCCGCAATGAAGTCCGCAGATCTTATGTGTGCTGCGGAGCGTATTGTTTTTACTACCATGACATTTCTTCATTCTGGCTGGACCTATGTATTTCTAGGTCTACAGCCAGACTGAGGAAGTCAATGGGGCTCCCGTAATGACGGGAGCGTTGCTAGGAGACGTCTGTAAATAGTCACTGTCCAGGGTGCTGAAAGAGTTAAGCGATCGGCAGTAACTGTTTCTGCACCCGGGACAGTGACTACCGATCTCAATATACATGTATCTGTCAAAAACATATAAGTTCATACTTACCGAGAACTCCCTGCTTCTGTCTCCAGTCCAGCCTCCCAGGATGACGTTTTCAGTCTAAGTGACGGCTGCAGCCAATCACAGGCCAAGCACAGGCTGCAGCGGTCACATGGACTGGTGCGTCATCCAGGGAGGTCGGGCTGGATGCCGAAAGAGGGACGCGTCACCAAGACAACGGCCGGTAAGTATGAAATTCTTTCACTTTCCCTAGGGAAAGTGCTGTCCCTTCTCTCTATTCTGCACTGATAGGGAGAAGGGAAGCACTTTTCCCGCAGTCC
>NW_027464456.1:0-46282 GCF_050947455.1 Rhinoderma darwinii
TATAGTAGTAGTGACAGTATTCTCTATAGTAGTAGTGACAGTATTCTCTATAGTAGTAATGACAGTATTCTCTATAGTATTAGTGACAGTATTCTCTATAGTAGTAGTGACAGTATTCTCTATAGTAGTAGTGACAGTATTCTCTATAGTAGTAGTGACAGTATTCTCTATAGTAGTAGTGACAGTATTCTCTATAGTGGTAGTGACAGTATTCTCTATAGTAGTAGTGACAGTATTCTCTATAGTAGTAGTGACAGTATTCTCTATAGTAGTGACAGTATTCTCTATAGTAGTAGTGACAGTATTCTCTATAGTAGTAGTGACAGTATTCTCTATAGTAGTAGTGACAGTATTCTCTATAGTAGTAGTGACAGTATTCTCTATAGTAGTAGTGACAGTATTCTCTATGTAGTAGTGACAGTATTCTCTATAGTAGTAGTGACAGTATTCTCTATAGTAGTAGTGACAGTATTCTCTATAGTAGTAGTGACGGTATTCTCTATAGTAGTAGTGACAGTATTCTCTATAGTAGTGGTGACAGTATTCTCTATAGTAATAGTGACAGTATTCTCTATAGTAGTAGTGACAGTATTCTCTATAGTAGTAGTGACAGTATTCTCTATAGTAGTAGTGACAGTATTCTCTATAGTAGTGGTGACAGTATTCTCTATAGTAGTGACAGTATTCTCTATAGTAGTAGTGACAGTATTCTCTATAGTAGTAGTGACAGTATTCTCTATAGTAGTAATGACAGTATTCTCTATAGTATTAGTGACAGTATTCTCTATAGTAGTAGTGACAGTATTCTCTATAGTAGTAGTGACAGTATTCTCTATAGTAGTAATGACAGTATTCTCTATAGTATTAGTGACAGTATTCTCTATAGTAGTAGTGACAGTATTCTCTATAGTAGTAGTGACAGTATTCTCTATAGTAGTAGTGACAGTATTCTCTATAGTAGTAGTGACAGTATTCTCTATAGTAGTAGTGACAGTATTCTCTATAGTAGTAGTGACAGTATTCTCTATAGTAGTGGTGACAGTATTCTCTATAGTAGTAGTGACAGTATTCTCTATAGTAGTGACGGTATTCTCTATAGTAGTGACAGTATTCTCTATAGTAGTAGTGACAGTATTCTCTATAGTAGTAGTGACAGTATTCTCTATAGTAGTAGTGACGGTATTCTCTATAGTAGTAGTGACAGTATTCTCTATAGTAGTAGTGGCAGTATTCTCTATAGTAGTAGTGATGGTATTCTCTATAGTAGTAGTGACAGTATTCTCTATAGTAGTGGTGACAGTATTCTCTATAGTAGTAGTGACAGTATTCTCTATAGTGGTAGTGACAGTATTCTCTATAGTAGTAGTGACAGTATTCTCTATAGTAGTAGTGACAGTATTCTCTATAGTAGTAGTGACAGTATTCTCTATAGTAGTGGTGACAGTATTCTCTATAGTAGTAGTGACAGTATTCTCTATAGTAGTAGTGACAGTATTCTCTATAGTAGTAGTGACAGTATTCTCTATAGTAGTGGTGACAGTATTCTCTATAGTAGTAGTGATAGTATTCTCTATAGTAGTAGTGACAGTATTCTCTATAGTAATAGTGACAGTATTCTCTATAGTAGTAGTGACAGTATTCTCTATAGTAGTGGTGACAGTATTCTCTATAGTAGTAGTGATAGTATTCTCTATAGTAGTAGTGACAGTATTCTCTATAGTAATAGTGACAGTATTCTCTATAGTAGTAGTGATAGTATTCTCTATAGTAGTAGTGACAGTATTCTCTATAGTAGTAGTGACAGTATTCTCTATAGTAGTAGTGACGGTATTCTCTATAGTAGTAGTGACGGTATTCTCTATAGTAGTAGTGACAGTATTCTCTATAGTAGTAGTGACAGTATTCTCTATAGTTGTAGTGATAGTATTCTCTATAGTAGTAGTGACGGTATTCTCTATAGTAGTAGTGACAGTATTCTCTATAGTAGTAGTGACAGTATTCTCTATAGTAGTGGTGACAGTATTCTCTATAGTTGTAGTGATAGTCTTCTCTATAGTAGTAGTGACAGTATTCTCTATAGTAGTAGTGACAGTATTCTCTATAGTAGTAGTGACAGTATTCTCTATAGTAGTAGTGACAGTATTCTCTATAGTATTAGTGATAGTATTCTCTATAGTAGTGACGGTATTCTCTATAGTAGTAGTGACGGTATTCTCTATAGTAGTAGTGACAGTATTCTCTATAGCCGTAGTGACAGTATTCTCTATAGTAGTAGTGACAGTATTCTCTATAGTAGTAGTGACAGTATTCTCTATAGTAGTAGTGACAGTATTCTCTATAGTAGTAGTGACCAGTATTCTCTATAGTAGTAGTGACAGTATGCTCTATAGTAGTAGTGACTGTATTCTCTATAGTACGGTAGTAGTGACAGTATTCTCTATAGTAGTAGTGACAGTATTCTCTATAGTAGTAGTGACAGTATTCTCTATAGTTGTAGTGATAGTCTTCTCTATAGTAGTAGTGACAGTATTCTCTATAGTAGTGGTGACAGTATTCTCTATAGTTGTAGTGATAGTCTTCTCTATAGTAGTAGTGACAGTATTCTCTATAGTAGTAGTGACAGTATTCTCTATAGTAATAGTGACAGTATTCTCTATTGTAGTAGTGACAGTATTCTCTATAGTAGTGACAGTATTCTCTATAGTAGTAGTGACAGTATTCTCTATAGTAGTAGTGACAGTATTCTCTATGGTAGTAGTGACAGTATTCTCTATAGTAGTAGTGACGGTATTCTCTATAGTAGTGACAGTATTCTCTATAGTAGTAGTGACAGTATTCTCTATAGTAGTAGTGACAGTATTCTCTATAGTAGTAGTGGCAGTATTCTCTATAGTAGTAGTGACAGTATTCTCTATAGTAGTAGTGACAGTATTCTCTATAGTAGTGACAGTATTCTCTATAGTAGTAGTGACAGTATTCTCTATAGTAGTAGTGACAGTATTCTCTATAGTAGTAGTGACGGTATTCTCTATAGTAGCAGTGACAGTATTCTCTATAGTAGCAGTGACAGTATTCTCTATAGTAGTAGTGACAGTATTCTCTATAGTAGTAGTGACAGTATTCTCTATAGTAGTAGTGACAGTATTCTCTATAGTAGTAGTGACAGTATTCTCTATAGTAGTAGTGACAGTATTCTCTATAGTAGTAGTGACAGTATTCTCTATAGTAGTAGTGACAGTATTCTCTATAGTAGTAGTGACAGTATTCTCTATAGTAATAGTGACAGTATTCTCTATAGTAGTAGTGACAGTATTCTCTATAGTAGTGACGGTATTCTCTATAGTAGTGACAGTATTCTCTATAGTAGTAGTGACAGTATTCTCTATAGTAGTAGTGACAGTATTCTCTATAGTAGTAGTGACAGTATTCTCTATAGTAGTGGTGACAGTATTCTCTATAGTAGTGACAGTATTCTCTATAGTAGTAGTGACAGTATTCTCTATAGTAGTAGTGACAGTATTCTCTATAGTAGTAATGACAGTATTCTCTATAGTATTAGTGACAGTATTCTCTATAGTAGTAGTGACAGTATTCTCTATAGTAGTAGTGACAGTATTCTCTATAGTAGTAATGACAGTATTCTCTATAGTAGTAGTGACAGTATTCTCTATAGTAGTAGTGACAGTATTCTCTATAGTAGTAGTGACAGTATTCTCTATAGTAGTAGTGACAGTATTCTCTATAGTGGTAGTGACAGTATTCTCTATAGTAGTAGTGACAGTATTCTCTATAGTAGTAGTGACAGTATTCTCTATAGTAGTGACAGTATTCTCTATAGTAGTAGTGACAGTATTCTCTATAGTAGTAGTGACAGTATTCTCTATAGTAGTAGTGACAGTATTCTCTATAGTAGTAGTGACAGTATTCTCTATAGTAGTAGTGACAGTATTCTCTATAGTAGTAGTGACAGTATTCTCTATAGTAGTAGTGACAGTATTCTCTATAGTAGTAGTGACGGTATTCTCTATAGTAGTAGTGACAGTATTCTCTATAGTAGTGGTCACAGTATTCTCTATAGTAATAGTGACAGTATTCTCTATAGTAGTAGTGACAGTATTCTCTATAGCAGTAGTGACAGTATTCTCTATAGCAGTAGTGACAGTATTCTCTATAGTAGTAGTGACAGTATTCTCTATAGTAGTAGTGGTAGTATTCTCTATAGTAGTAGTGATGGTATTCTCTATAGTAGTAGTGACAGTATTCTCTATAGTAGTGGTGACAGTATTCTCTATAGTAGTAGTGACAGTATTCTCTATAGTGGTAGTGACAGTATTCTCTATAGTAGTAGTGACAGTATTCTCTATAGTAGTAGTGACAGTATTCTCTATAGTAGTAGTGACAGTATGCTCTATAGTAGTAGTGACTGTATTCTCTATAGTACGGTAGTAGTGACAGTATTCTCTATAGTAGTAGTGACAGTATTCTCTATAGTAGTAGTGACAGTATTCTCTATAGTTGTAGTGATAGTCTTCTCTATAGTAGTAGTGACAGTATTCTCTATAGTAGTGGTGACAGTATTCTCTATAGTTGTAGTGATAGTCTTCTCTATAGTAGTAGTGACAGTATTCTCTATAGTAGTAGTGACAGTATTCTCTATAGTAATAGTGACAGTATTCTCTATTGTAGTAGTGACAGTATTCTCTATAGTAGTGACAGTATTCTCTATAGTAGTAGTGACAGTATTCTCTATAGTAGTAGTGACAGTATTCTCTATGGTAGTAGTGACAGTATTCTCTATAGTAGTAGTGACGGTATTCTCTATAGTAGTGACAGTATTCTCTATAGTAGTAGTGACAGTATTCTCTATAGTAGTAGTGACAGTATTCTCTATAGTAGTAGTGGCAGTATTCTCTATAGTAGTAGTGACAGTATTCTCTATAGTAGTAGTGACAGTATTCTCTATAGTAGTGACAGTATTCTCTATAGTAGTAGTGACAGTATTCTCTATAGTAGTAGTGACAGTATTCTCTATAGTAGTAGTGACGGTATTCTCTATAGTAGCAGTGACAGTATTCTCTATAGTAGCAGTGACAGTATTCTCTATAGTAGTAGTGACAGTATTCTCTATAGTAGTAGTGACAGTATTCTCTATAGTAGTAGTGACAGTATTCTCTATAGTAGTAGTGACAGTATTCTCTATAGTAGTAGTGACAGTATTCTCTATAGTAGTAGTGACAGTATTCTCTATAGTAGTAGTGACAGTATTCTCTATAGTAGTAGTGACAGTATTCTCTATAGTAATAGTGACAGTATTCTCTATAGTAGTAGTGACAGTATTCTCTATAGTAGTGACGGTATTCTCTATAGTAGTGACAGTATTCTCTATAGTAGTAGTGACAGTATTCTCTATAGTAGTAGTGACAGTATTCTCTATAGTAGTAGTGACAGTATTCTCTATAGTAGTGGTGACAGTATTCTCTATAGTAGTGACAGTATTCTCTATAGTAGTAGTGACAGTATTCTCTATAGTAGTAGTGACAGTATTCTCTATAGTAGTAATGACAGTATTCTCTATAGTATTAGTGACAGTATTCTCTATAGTAGTAGTGACAGTATTCTCTATAGTAGTAGTGACAGTATTCTCTATAGTAGTAATGACAGTATTCTCTATAGTAGTAGTGACAGTATTCTCTATAGTAGTAGTGACAGTATTCTCTATAGTAGTAGTGACAGTATTCTCTATAGTAGTAGTGACAGTATTCTCTATAGTGGTAGTGACAGTATTCTCTATAGTAGTAGTGACAGTATTCTCTATAGTAGTAGTGACAGTATTCTCTATAGTAGTGACAGTATTCTCTATAGTAGTAGTGACAGTATTCTCTATAGTAGTAGTGACAGTATTCTCTATAGTAGTAGTGACAGTATTCTCTATAGTAGTAGTGACAGTATTCTCTATAGTAGTAGTGACAGTATTCTCTATAGTAGTAGTGACAGTATTCTCTATAGTAGTAGTGACAGTATTCTCTATAGTAGTAGTGACGGTATTCTCTATAGTAGTAGTGACAGTATTCTCTATAGTAGTGGTCACAGTATTCTCTATAGTAATAGTGACAGTATTCTCTATAGTAGTAGTGACAGTATTCTCTATAGCAGTAGTGACAGTATTCTCTATAGCAGTAGTGACAGTATTCTCTATAGTAGTAGTGACAGTATTCTCTATAGTAGTAGTGGTAGTATTCTCTATAGTAGTAGTGATGGTATTCTCTATAGTAGTAGTGACAGTATTCTCTATAGTAGTGGTGACAGTATTCTCTATAGTAGTAGTGACAGTATTCTCTATAGTGGTAGTGACAGTATTCTCTATAGTAGTAGTGACAGTATTCTCTATAGTAGTAGTGACAGTATTCTCTATAGTAGTAGTGACAGTATTCTCTATAGTAGTGGTGACAGTATTCTCTATAGTAGTAGTGACAGTATTCTCTATAGTAGTAGTGACAGTATTCTCTATAGTAGTAGTGACAGTATTCTCTATAGTAGTGGTGACAGTATTCTCTATAGTAGTAGTGATAGTATTCTCTATAGTAGTAGTGACAGTATTCTCTATAGTAGTAGTGACAGTATTCTCTATAGTAGTAGTGACAGTATTCTCTATAGTAGTGGTGACAGTATTCTCTATAGTAGTAGTGATAGTATTCTCTATAGTAGTAGTGACAGTATTCTCTATAGTAATAGTGACAGTATTCTCTATAGTAGTAGTGATAGTATTCTCTATAGTAGTAGTGACAGTATTCTCTATAGTAGTAGTGACAGTATTCTCTATAGTAGTAGTGACGGTATTCTCTATAGTAGTAGTGACGGTATTCTCTATAGTAGTAGTGACAGTATTCTCTATAGTAGTAGTGACAGTATTCTCTATAGTTGTAGTGATAGTCTTCTCTATAGTAGTAGTGACAGTATTCTCTATAGTAGTGGTGACAGTATTCTCTATAGTTGTAGTGATAGTCTTCTCTATAGTAGTAGTGACAGTATTCTCTATAGTAGTAGTGACAGTATTCTCTATAGTAGTAGTGACAGTATTCTCTATAGTAGTAGTGACAGTATTCTCTATAGTATTAGTGATAGTATTCTCTATAGTAGTGACGGTATTCTCTATAGTAGTAGTGACGGTATTCTCTATAGTAGTAGTGACAGTATTCTCTATAGCCGTAGTGACAGTATTCTCTATAGTAGTAGTGACAGTATTCTCTATAGTAGTAGTGACAGTATTCTCTATAGTAGTAGTGACAGTATTCTCTATAGTAGTAGTGACAGTATTCTCTATAGTAGTAGTGACAGTATGCTCTATAGTAGTAGTGACTGTATTCTCTATAGTAGTAGTGACAGTATTCTCTATAGTAGTAGTGACAGTATTCTCTATGGTAGTAGTGACAGTATTCTCTATAGTAGTAGTGACGGTATTCTCTATAGTAGTGACAGTATTCTCTATAGTAGTAGTGACAGTATTCTCTATAGTAGTAGTGACAGTATTCTCTATAGTAGTAGTGGCAGTATTCTCTATAGTAGTAGTGACAGTATTCTCTATAGTAGTAGTGGCAGTATTCTCTATTGTAGTAGTGACAGTATTCTCTATAGTAGTAGTGACGGTATTCTCTATAGTAGTAGTGACAGTATTCTCTATAGTAGTAGTGACAGTATTCTCTATAGTAGTAGTGACAGTATTCTCTATAGTAGTGACAGTATTCTCTATAGTAGTAGTGACAGTATTCTCTATAGTAGTAGTGACAGTATTCTCTATAGTAGTAGTGACGGTATTCTCTATAGTAGTAGTGACGGTATTCTCTATAGTAGCAGTGACAGTATTCTCTATAGTAGTAGTGACAGTATTCTCTATAGTAGTGACAGTATTCTCTATAGTAGTAGTGACAGTATTCCCTATAGTAGTAGTGACAGTATTCTCTATAGTAGTAGTGACAGTATTCTCCATAGTAGTAGTGACAGTATTCTCTATAGTAGTAGTGACAGTATTCTCTATAGTAGTGGTGACAGTATTCTCTATAGTAGTAGTGACAGTATTCTCTATAGTAGTAGTGACAGTATTCTCTATAGTAGTAGTGACAGTATTCTCTATAGTAGTAGTGACAGTATTCTCTATAGTAGGAGTGACAGTATTCTCTATAGTAGTAGTGACAGTATTCTCTATAGTAGTAGTGACAGTATTCTCTATAGTAGGAGTGACAGTATTCTCTATAGTAGTAGTGACGGTATTCTCTATAGTAGTAGTGACAGTATTCTCTATAGTAGTAGTGACAGTATTCTCTATAGTAGTGGTGACAGTATTCTCTATAGTAGTGGTGACAGTATTCTCTATAGTAGTAGTGACAGTATTCTCTATAGTAGTAGTGACAGTATTCTGTATAGTAGTAGTGACAGTATTCTCTATAGTAGTAGTGATAGTAATCTCTAGATCTGTTATGTACGGCACACACAGGGTCAGGATCTCCTCTAGATCTGTTATGTACGACACACACAGGGTCAGGATCTCCTCTACATCTGTTATGTACGGCACACACAGGGTCAGGATCTCCTCTAGATCAGTTATGTATGGCACAAACAGGGTCAGGATCTCCTCTAGATCTGTTATGTACAGCACACACGGTCAGGATCTCCTCCAGATCTGTTATGTACAGCACACACAGGGTCAGGATCTCCTCTAGATCTGTTATGTACAGCACACAGGGTCAGGATCTCCTCTAGATCTGTTATGTACTGCACACACAGGGTCAGGATCTCCTCTAGATCTGTTATGTACAGCGCACACAGGGTCAGGATCTCCTCTACATCTGTTATGTACGGCACACACAGGGTCAGCATCTCCTCTAGATCTGTTATGTACAGCACACACAGGGTCATGATCTCCTCTAGATCTGTTATGTACAGCACACAGGGTCAGGATCTCCTCTAGATCTGTTATGTACGGCACACACAGGGTCAGGATCTCCACTTGATCTGTTATGTATAGCACACACAGGGTCAGGATCTCCTCTAGATCTGTAATGTACGACACACACAGGGTCTGGATCTTCTCTACATCTGTTATGTACGGCACACACAGGGTCAGGATCTCCTCTAGATCTGTTATGTAAGGCACACACAGGGTCAGGATCTCCTCTAGATCTGTTATGTACAGCACACAGGGTCAGGATCTCCTCTAGATCTGTTGTGTACAGCGCAAACAGGGTCAGGATCTCCTTTAGATCTGTTATGTATGGCACACACAGGGTCAGGACCTCCTATAGATCTGTTATGTACAGCACACAGGTTCAGGATCTCCTCTAGATCTGTTATGTACGGCACACACAGGGTCAGGATCTCCACTTGATCTGTTATGTATAGCACACACAGGGTCAGGATCTCCTCTAGATCTGTAATGTACGACACACACAGGGTCAGGATCTCCTGTAGATCTGTTATGTACAGCACACACAGGGTCAGGATCTTCTCTAGATCTGTTATGTACAGCACACACAGGGTCATGATCTCCTCTAGATCTGTTATGTACAGCACACACAGGGTCAGGATCTCCTCTAGATCTGTTATGTACAGCACACACAGGTTCAGGATCTCCTCTAGATCTGTTATGTACAGCGCACACAGGTTCAGGATCTCCTCTAGATCTGTTATGTATGGCACACACAGGGTCAGGACCTCCTATAGATCTGTTATGTACAGCACACAGGGTCAGGATCTCCTCTAGATCTGTTATGTACGGCACACACAGGGTCAGGATCTCCACTTGATCTGTTATGTATAGCACACACAGGGTCAGGATCTCCTCTAGATCTGTAATGTACGACACACACAGGGTCTGGATCTCATCTAGATCTGTTATGTAAGGCACACACAGGGTCAGGATCTCCTCTAGATCTGTTATGTACAGCACACAGGGTCAGGATCTCCTCTAGATCTGTTGTGTACAGCGCAAACAGGGTCAGGATCTCCTTTAGATCTGTTATGTATGGCACACACAGGGTCAGGACCTCCTCTAGATCTGTTATGTACAGCACACAGGGTCAGGATCTCCTCTAGATCTGTTATGTACAGCACACACAGGGTCAGGATCTCCTCTAGATCTGTTATGTACGGCACACACAGGATCTCCTCTAGATCTTTTATGTACAGCAGACACATGGTCAGGATCTCCTTTAGATCTGTTATGTACAGGACACAGGGTCAGGATCTCCTCTAGATCTGTTATGTACAGCACACACAGGGTAACCAAATCTCGTCTAGATCTGTTATGTAAGGCACACACAGGGTCAGGATCTCCTCTATATCTGTTATGTACAACACACACAGGGTCAGGATCTCCTCTAGATCTGTTATGTACGGCACACACAGGATCTCCTCTAGAGCTGTTATGTACAGCACACAGGGTCAGGATCTCCTCTAGATCTATTATGTACGGCACAAACAGGGTCAGGATCTCCTCTAGATCTGTTATGTACGGCACACACAGGGTCAGGATCTCCTGTAGATCTGTTATGTACAGCACACACAGGGTCAGGATCTTCTCTAGATCTGTTATGTACAGCACACACAGGGTCATGATCTCCTCTAGATCTGTTATGTACAGCACACACAGGGTCAGGATCTCCTCTAGATCTGTTATGTACAGCACACACAGGTTCAGGATCTCCTCTAGATCTGTTATGTACAGCGCACACAGGTTCAGGATCTCCTCTAGATCTGTTATGTACAGCACACAGGGTCAGGATCTCCTCTAGATCTATTATGTACGGCACAAACAGGGTCAGGATCTCCTCTAGATCTGTTATGTAAGGCACACACAGGGTCAGGATCTCCTCTATATCTGTTATGTACAACACACACAGGGTCAGGATCTCCTCTAGATCTGTTATGTACGGCACACACAGGATCTCCTCTAGAGCTGTTATGTACAGCACACAGGGTCAGGATCTCCTCTAGATCTGTTATGTACGGCACAAACAGGGTCAGGATCTCCTCTAGATCTGTTATGTACGGCACACACAGGGTCAGGATCTCCTGTAGATCTGTTATGTACAGCACACACAGGGTCAGGATCTTCTCTAGATCTGTTATGTACAGCACACACAGGGTCATGATCTCCTCTAGATCTGTTATGTACAGCACACACAGGTTCAGGATCTCCTCTAGATCTGTTATGTACAGCGCACACAGGTTCAGGATCTCCTCTAGATCTGTTATGTACAGCACAAACAGGGTCAGGATCTTCTCTAGATCTGTTATGTACAGCACAAACAGGGTCAGGATCTCCTCTAGATCTATTATGTACGGCACAAACAGGGTCAGGATCTCCTCTAGATCTGTTATGTACGGCACACACAGGGTCAGGATCTCCTCTAGATCTGTTATGTACAGCACACACAGGGTCAGGATCTTCTCTAGATCTGTTATGTACAGCGCACACAGGTTCAGGATCTCCTCTAGATCTGTTATGTACAGCACACACAGGGTCAGGATCTTCTCTAGATCTGTTATGTACGGCACACACAGGATCTCCTGTAGATCTGTTATGTACGGCACACACAGGTTCAGGATCTCCTCTAGATCTGTTATGTACAGCACACACAGGATCTTCTCTAGATCTGTTATGTATGGCACACACAGGATCTCCTGTAGATCTGTTATGTACGGCACACAGAGGGTCAGGATCTCCTCTAGATTTACAGCCTTCTCAATTGTTATAGTATGAAACAATGTAACGTCTATGCAGTATAATAGTGTGTACTGGTCCTTATAGCAGGTGCCGCACTCCCCCATAACATAGAAAAGGAACAGTCCACGCTCACAGATAACAGATCCCCTTCATGCTTTGTGACAGTTCACTGATAAAATCAAAGTGTGTGTAAGGCGAGATGACGCTGCCCCCTGCTGGACAATGTCGCACCAGTAAAATAATGTCATCAACGTCTCACTTAGAACAATATATAAAATAAAGGCCTTGTGAGAAGTTATAAAACCCCTCTGCCTTTAGAAATGTATGAGTGACTTATGAGGAAGGACGTGCACAGTTTAGTAGGCGCAACTTCACCAAAAATAAAAAATTGCGCCACTCTCCGTCTTGACGCTATAGCACCCAATGCCCCCAGTAATACCCGGAGCTAAATGAATCTCAATAATTTCTAATATACTTTAATTTCTAATCATTTTAAAGATCTCTGATCGCTGTCAGTGAATAGAAAAAATCGTGGTGACATCCTAAAAACATTGAACAAACCGTATATTTGGCACAGCTGGGGGTTTGCTACTTTATTTACAAAAAACTGGAAGACTGTTTAGACTGGATTCTTTTAAATGTATTAATTGCCGGAAATCACAGCAAAACCGCACCATTTTCCAGTGATTTCCGGCAAAAAGGAACATTTAAACCGCAACAGCCCCAGGCTCAATTCACACATTGCGTATTTTGTGCAGATCCAAAGACACATGTGAATCCAGGAGTAAGAAGTATAAGTTATTCCTTTATATGTCCCATTCCTTTGCAAATCTCTTCCGGCTTTGGATAAAAAAAAACTGCTTGAAAATCTTCATTAAATACACGATGTGTGAATTCAGCCTAAGACCAGGTGCCTGAGTAATATGGAAACAACCAAGAGTTATCCAGCGAAGATTCCTGCATGCATCTGATTCCGGCCCGCTATTCCTATAAGTTATCAGCCTATATCCAGTTATCTGTTTCCTGTGTATATCCATTCTGCTATTGCCATCAGTTATCAGCCTGCAGCCAGCATGTATCCAGTCCACTGCTGCTATCAGATCTATGTCCAGTGATCTGCTATCAGCTTCCATCCTTCAAGCTACCATCTGACTGTAACTGTTTCCTGTCTGTTTGACCAGCAGCTACTCCACCGGGACCACCACCAGTGACCTGATAGTCTCCCCCCGCAGCGAAGACAAGATCCCGGTATAGGGGTTAAAGGGTGAATACGGTTGCGGCTACTTAGATAACGCCTTTAGAGGTGGCCCTAAGCCAAACTGGTATAGTAGCCCAGTGGGTCAACAATGCTGGTTGCTGGTTGTAATATTTCTGATCTGCTAGAATTGCCCCAGTCACCTGTAAGTGTTATTATTGTCTGCTAGATCTGCCCCAGTCACCTATAAGTGTTATTATCTGCTAGATCTGCCCCGGTCACCTGTGTTATTATTATCTGCTAGATCTGCCCCAGTCACCTGTAAGTGTTATTATCTGCTAGATCTGCCCTGGTCACCTGTAAGTGTTATTATTATCTGCTAGATCTGCCCCGGTCACCTGTAAGTGTTATTATTATCTGCTAGATCTGCCCCAGTCACCTATAAGTGTTATTATCTGCTAGATTTGACCTGGTCACCTGTAAGTGTTATTATTATCTGATAGATCTGCCCGGTCACCTGTAAGTGTTATTATTATCTGATAGATCTGCCCTGGTCACCTGTAAGTGTTATTATTATCTGATAGATCTGCCCCGTCACCTGTAAGTGTTATTATTATTTGATAGATCTGCCCAGGTCACCTGTAAGTGTTATTATTATCTGATAGATCTGCCCCGTCACCTGTAAGTGTTATTATTATCTGCTATATCTGCCCCGGTCACCTTTAAGTGTTATTATTATCTGCTAGATCTACCCCAGTCACCTGTAAGTGTTATTATTATCTGCTAGATCTGCCCGGTCACCTGTAAGTGTTATTATTATCTGCTAGATCTACCCCAGTCACCTGTAAGTGTTATTATTATCTGCTAGATCTGCCCCGGTCTTCTGTGAGTGTTATTATTATCTGCTAGATCTACCCCGGTCACTTTTGTTATTATTATTTGCTAGACAGGGACGTTGCTAGGGTCTTAAAAGATATGGGGCACTGAGACGTATATTTACACCCCCCCCCCCCAAAAAAAAAACACCAAAACATATTGGAGACAGCATATCTATAAGATTACGGCTCCTATGGCTACACCGCAGGATAGAATTGGATACATTGTCTCAGCAGACAGTATCACACATGATAGGATTAGATACACAGCTCAGCAGACAGTATCACACATGATAGGATTAGATACAGGTCCCAGCAGACAGTATCACACATGATAGGATTAGATACAGGTCCCAGCAGACAGTATCACACATGATAGGATTAGATACAGGTCCCAGCAGACAGTATTACACCTGATAGGATTAGATACAGTGGCTCAGCAGACAGTATAACACATGATAGGATTAGATACAGCAGCTCAGCAGACAGTATCACACATGATAGGATTAGATACATGGTCAGCAGACAGTATCACACATGATAGGATTAGATACACAGCTCAGCAGACAGTATCACACATGATAGGATTAGATACAGAAGCTCAGCAGGCAGTATCACACATGATAGGATTAGATACACAGCTCAGCAGACAGTATCACACATGATAGGATTAGATACACAGCTCAGCAAACAGTATCACACATGATAGGATTAGATACACAGCTCAGCAGACAGTATCACACATGATAGGATTAGATACAGGGCTCAGTAGACAGTATCACACATGATAGGATTAGATACACAGCTCAGCAGACAGTATCACACATGATAGGATTAGATACAGGTTTCCAGCAGACAGTATCACACTTGATAGGATTAGATACAGTGGCTCAGCAGACAGTGTCACACATGATAGGCTTAGATACACAGCTCAGCAGACAGTATCACACATGATAGGATTAGATACACCGCTCAGCAGACAGTATAACACATGATAGGATTAGATACAGTGGCTCAGCAGACAGTATAACACATGATAGGATTAGATACAGCAGCTCAGCAGACAGTATCACACATGATAGGATTAGATACAGCAGCTCAGCAGACAGTATCACACATGATAGGATTATATACACCGCTCAGCAGGCAGTATCACACATGATAGGATTAGATACAGCAGCTCAGCAGACAGTATCACACATGATAGGATTAGACACACAGCTCAGCAGACAGTATCACACATGATAGGATTAGATACACAGCTCAGCAGACAGTATCACACATGATAGGCTTAGATACAGTGGCTCAGCAGACAGTATCACACATGATAGGATTAGACACACAGCTCAGCAGACAGTATCACACATGATAGGATTAGATACACAGCTCAGCAGACAGTATCACACATGATAGGATTAGATACAGAAGCTCAGCAGGCAGTATCACACATGATAGGATTAGATACAGCAGCTCAGCAGACAGTATCACACATGATAGGATTAGATACAGTGGCTCAGCAGGCAGTATCACACATGATAGGATTAGATACAGCAACTCAGCAGACAGTATCACACATGATAGGATTAGATACACGGCTCAGCAGACCGCGTCACACATGATAGGATTAGATACACAGCTCAGCAGACAGTATCACACATGGTAGGATTAGATACACAGCTCAGCAGACAGTATCACACATGATAGGATTAGATACACAGCTCAGCAGACAGTATCACACATGACAGGATTAGATACAGTGGCTCAGCAGACCGCGTCACACATGATAGGATTCGATACAGCAGCTCAGCAGACAGTATCACACATGATAGGATTAGATACACAGCTCAGCAGACAGTATCACACATGATAGGATTAGATACAGCAGCTCAGCAGACAGTATCACACATGATAGGATTAGATACACAGCTCAGCAGACAGTATCACACATGATAGGATTAGATACAGGTCCCAGCAGACAGTATCACACTTGATAGGATTAGATACAGTGGCTCAGCAGACAGTATAACACATGATAGGATTAGATACAGCTCAGCAGACAGTATCACACATGATAGGATTAGATACACAGCTCAGCAGACAGTATCACACATGCTATGATTAGATACAGAGCTCAGCAGACAGTATCACACATGATAGGATTAGATACAGGTCCCAGCAGACAGTATCACACTTGATAGGATTAGATACAGTGGCTCAGCAGACAGTATCACACATGATAGGATTAGATACAGTGGCTCAGCAGACAGTATCACACATGATAGGATTAGATACAGCAGCTCAGCAGACAGTATCACACATGATAGGATTAGATACACCGCTCAGCAGGCAGGATCACACATGATAGGATTAGATACAGCAGCTCAGCAGACAGTATCACACATGATAGGATTAGATACACAGCTCAGCAGACAGTATCACACATGATAGGATTAGATACAGCAGCTCAGCAGACAGTATCACACATGATAGGATTAGATACACAGCTCAGCAGACAGTATCACACATGATAGGATTAGATACAGGTCCCAGCAGACAGTATCACACTTGATAGGATTAGATACAGTGGCTCAGCAGACAGTATAACACATGATAGGATTAGATACAGGTCCCAGCAGACAGTATCACACCTGATAGGATTAGATACAGTGGCTCAGCAGACAGTATAACACATGATAGGATTAGATACAGCAGCTCAGCAGACAGTATCACACATGATAGGATTAGATACATGGTCAGCAGACAGTATCACACATGATAGGATTAGATACACAGCTCAGCAGACAGTATCACACATGATAGGATTAGATACAGAAGCTCAGCAGGCAGTATCACACATGATAGGATTAGATACACAGCTCAGCAGACAGTATCACACATGATAGGATTAGATACACAGCTCAGCAAACAGTATCACACATGATAGGATTAGATACACAGCTCAGCAGACAGTATCACACATGATAGGATTAGATACAGGGCTCAGTAGACAGTATCACACATGATAGGATTAGATACACATCTCAGCAGACAGTATCACACATGATAGGATTAGATACAGGTTTCCAGCAGACAGTATCACACTTGATAGGATTAGATACAGTGGCTCAGCAGACAGTGTCACACATGATAGGCTTAGATACACAGCTCAGCAGACAGTATCACACATGATAGGATTAGATACACCGCTCAGCAGACAGTATAACACATGATAGGATTAGATACAGTGGCTCAGCAGACAGTATAACACATGATAGGATTAGATACAGCAGCTCAGCAGACAGTATCACACATGATAGGATTAGATACAGCAGCTCAGCAGACAGTATCACACATGATAGGATTATATACACCGCTCAGCAGACAGTATCACACATGATAGGATTAGATACAGCAGCTCAGCAGACAGTATCACACATGATAGGATTAGACACACAGCTCAGCAGACAGTATCACACATGATAGGATTAGATACACAGCTCAGCAGACAGTATCACACATGATAGGATTAGATACAGAAGCTCAGCAGGCAGTATCACACATGATAGGATTAGATACAGCAGCTCAGCAGACAGTATCACACATGATAGGATTAGATACAGTGGCTCAGCAGGCAGTATCACACATGATAGGATTAGATACAGCAACTCAGCAGACAGTATCACACATGATAGGATTAGATACACGGCTCAGCAGACCGCGTCACACATGATAGGATTAGATACACAGCTCAGCAGACAGTATCACACATGGTAGGATTAGATACACAGCTCAGCAGACAGTATCACACATGATAGGATTAGATACACAGCTCAGCAGACAGTATCACACATGATAGGATTAGATACAGCAGCTCAGCAGACAGTATCACACATGACAGGATTAGATACAGTGGCTCAGGAGACAGTATCACACATGGTAGGATTAGATACACAGCTCAGCAGACAGTATCACACATGATAGGATTAGATACACAGCTCAGCAGACAGTATCACACATGACAGGATTAGATACAGTGGCTCAGCAGACCGCGTCACACATGATAGGATTAGATACAGCAGCTCAGCAGACAGTATCACACATGATAGGATTAGATACACAGCTCAGCAGACAGTATCACACATGATAGGATTAGATACAGCAGCTCAGCAGACAGTATCACACATGATAGGATTAGATACACAGCTCAGCAGACAGTATCACACATGATAGGATTAGATACAGGTCCCAGCAGACAGTATCACACTTGATAGGATTAGATACAGTGGCTCAGCAGACAGTATAACACATGATAGGATTAGATACAGCTCAGCAGACAGTATCACACATGATAGGATTAGATACACAGCTCAGCAGACAGTATCACACATGCTAGGATTAGATACAGAGCTCAGCAGACAGTATCACACATGATAGGATTAGATACAGTGGCTCAGCAGACAGTATCACACATGATAGGATTAGATACAGTGGCTCAGCAGACAGTATCACACATGATAGGATTAGATACAGCAGCTCAGCAGACAGTATCACACATGATAGGATTAGATACACCGCTCAGCAGGCAGGATCACACATGATAGGATTAGATACAGCAGCTCAGCAGACAGTATCACACATGATAGGATTAGATACACAGCTCAGCAGACAGTATCACACATGATAGGATTAGATACAGCAGCTCAGCAGACAGTATCACACATGATAGGATTAGATACACAGCTCAGCAGACAGTATCACACATGATAGGATTAGATACAGCAGCTCAGCAGACAGTATCACACATTATAGGATTAGATACACAGCTCAGCAGACAGTATCACACATGATAGGATTAGATACACAGCTCAGCAGACAGTATCACACATGATAGGATTAGATACAGTGGCTCAGCAGACAGTATCACACATGATAGGATTAGATACAGCAGCTCAGCAGACAGTATCACACATGATAGGATTAGATACACCGCTCAGCAGGCAGGATCACACATGATAGGATTAGATACAGCAGCTCAGCAGACAGTATCACACATGATAGGATTAGATACACAGCTCAGCAGACAGTATCACACATGATAGGATTAGATACAGCAGCTCAGCAGACAGTATCACACATGATAGGATTAGATACACAGCTCAGCAGACAGTATCACACATGATAGGATTAGATACAGGTCCCAGCAGACAGTATCACACTTGATAGGATTAGATACAGTGGCTCAGCAGACAGTATAACACATGATAGGATTAGATACAGGTCCCAGCAGACAGTATCACACTTGATAGGATTAGATACAGTGGCTCAGCAGACAGTATAACACATGATAGGATTAGATACACAGCTCAGCAGACAGTATCACACATGACAGGATTAGATACAGTGGCTCAGCAGACAGTATCACACATGATAGGATTAGATACAGCAGCTCAGCAGACAGTATCACACATGATAGGATTAGATACACCGCTCAGCAGGCAGTATCACACATGATAGGATTAGATACAGCAGCTCAGCAGACAGTATCACACATGATAGGATTAGATACACGGCTCAGCAGACAGTATCACACATGATAGGATTAGATACAGCAGCTCAGCAGACAGTATCACACATGATAGGATTAGACACACAGCTCAGCAGACAGTATCACACATGATAGGATTACACAGCTCAGCAGACAGTATCACACATGATAGGATTAGATACATGGTCAGCAGACAGTATCACACATGATAGGATTAGATACACAGCTCAGCAGACAGTATCACACATGATAGGATTAGATACAGAAGCTCAGCAGGCAGTATCACACATGATAGGATTAGATACAGCAGCTCAGCAGACAGTATCACACATGATAGGATTAGATACATGGTCAGCAGACAGTATCACACATGATAGGATTAGATACAGGTCCCAGCAGACAGTATCACACATGATAGGATTAGATACAGGTCCCAGCAGACAGTATCACACATGATAGGATTAGATACAGGTCCCAGCAGACAGTATTACACCTGATAGGATTAGATACAGTGGCTCAGCAGACAGTATAACACATGATAGGATTAGATACAGCAGCTCAGCAGACAGTATCACACATGATAGGATTAGATACATGGTCAGCAGACAGTATCACACATGATAGGATTAGATACACAGCTCAGCAGACAGTATCACACATGATAGGATTAGATACAGAAGCTCAGCAGGCAGTATCACACATGATAGGATTAGATACACAGCTCAGCAGACAGTATCACACATGATAGGATTAGATACACAGCTCAGCAAACAGTATCACACATGATAGGATTAGATACACAGCTCAGCAGACAGTATCACACATGATAGGATTAGATACAGGGCTCAGTAGACAGTATCACACATGATAGGATTAGATACACAGCTCAGCAGACAGTATCACACATGATAGGATTAGATACAGGTTTCCAGCAGACAGTATCACACTTGATAGGATTAGATACAGTGGCTCAGCAGACAGTGTCACACATGATAGGCTTAGATACACAGCTCAGCAGACAGTATCACACATGATAGGATTAGATACACCGCTCAGCAGACAGTATAACACATGATAGGATTAGATACAGTGGCTCAGCAGACAGTATAACACATGATAGGATTAGATACAGCAGCTCAGCAGACAGTATCACACATGATAGGATTAGATACAGCAGCTCAGCAGACAGTATCACACATGATAGGATTATATACACCGCTCAGCAGGCAGTATCACACATGATAGGATTAGATACAGCAGCTCAGCAGACAGTATCACACATGATAGGATTAGACACACAGCTCAGCAGACAGTATCACACATGATAGGATTAGATACACAGCTCAGCAGACAGTATCACACATGATAGGATTAGATACAGAAGCTCAGCAGGCAGTATCACACATGATAGGATTAGATACAGCAGCTCAGCAGACAGTATCACACATGATAGGATTAGATACAGTGGCTCAGCAGGCAGTATCACACATGATAGGATTAGATACAGCAACTCAGCAGACAGTATCACACATGATAGGATTAGATACACGGCTCAGCAGACCGCGTCACACATGATAGGATTAGATACACAGCTCAGCAGACAGTATCACACATGGTAGGATTAGATACACAGCTCAGCAGACAGTATCACACATGATAGGATTAGATACACAGCTCAGCAGACAGTATCACACATGACAGGATTAGATACAGTGGCTCAGCAGACCGCGTCACACATGATAGGATTCGATACAGCAGCTCAGCAGACAGTATCACACATGATAGGATTAGATACACAGCTCAGCAGACAGTATCACACATGATAGGATTAGATACAGCAGCTCAGCAGACAGTATCACACATGATAGGATTAGATACACAGCTCAGCAGACAGTATCACACATGATAGGATTAGATACAGGTCCCAGCAGACAGTATCACACTTGATAGGATTAGATACAGTGGCTCAGCAGACAGTATAACACATGATAGGATTAGATACAGCTCAGCAGACAGTATCACACATGATAGGATTAGATACACAGCTCAGCAGACAGTATCACACATGCTATGATTAGATACAGAGCTCAGCAGACAGTATCACACATGATAGGATTAGATACAGGTCCCAGCAGACAGTATCACACTTGATAGGATTAGATACAGTGGCTCAGCAGACAGTATCACACATGATAGGATTAGATACAGTGGCTCAGCAGACAGTATCACACATGATAGGATTAGATACAGCAGCTCAGCAGACAGTATCACACATGATAGGATTAGATACACCGCTCAGCAGGCAGGATCACACATGATAGGATTAGATACAGCAGCTCAGCAGACAGTATCACACATGATAGGATTAGATACACAGCTCAGCAGACAGTATCACACATGATAGGATTAGATACAGCAGCTCAGCAGACAGTATCACACATGATAGGATTAGATACACAGCTCAGCAGACAGTATCACACATGATAGGATTAGATACAGGTCCCAGCAGACAGTATCACACTTGATAGGATTAGATACAGTGGCTCAGCAGACAGTATAACACATGATAGGATTAGATACAGGTCCCAGCAGACAGTATCACACCTGATAGGATTAGATACAGTGGCTCAGCAGACAGTATAACACATGATAGGATTAGATACAGCAGCTCAGCAGACAGTATCACACATGATAGGATTAGATACATGGTCAGCAGACAGTATCACACATGATAGGATTAGATACACAGCTCAGCAGACAGTATCACACATGATAGGATTAGATACAGAAGCTCAGCAGGCAGTATCACACATGATAGGATTAGATACACAGCTCAGCAGACAGTATCACACATGATAGGATTAGATACACAGCTCAGCAAACAGTATCACACATGATAGGATTAGATACACAGCTCAGCAGACAGTATCACACATGATAGGATTAGATACAGGGCTCAGTAGACAGTATCACACATGATAGGATTAGATACACATCTCAGCAGACAGTATCACACATGATAGGATTAGATACAGGTTTCCAGCAGACAGTATCACACTTGATAGGATTAGATACAGTGGCTCAGCAGACAGTGTCACACATGATTGGCTTAGATACACAGCTCAGCAGACAGTATCACACATGATAGGATTAGATACACCGCTCAGCAGACAGTATAACGCATGATAGGATTAGATACAGTGGCTCAGCAGACAGTATAACACATGATAGGATTAGATACAGCAGCTCAGCAGACAGTATCACACATGATAGGATTAGATACAGCAGCTCAGCAGACAGTATCACACATGATAGGATTATATACACCGCTCAGCAGACAGTATCACACATGATAGGATTAGATACAGCAGCTCAGCAGACAGTATCACACATGATAGGATTAGACACACAGCTCAGCAGACAGTATCACACATGATAGGATTAGATACACAGCTCAGCAGACAGTATCACACATGATAGGATTAGATACAGAAGCTCAGCAGGCAGTATCACACATGATAGGATTAGATACAGCAGCTCAGCAGACAGTATCACACATGATAGGATTAGATACAGTGGCTCAGCAGGCAGTATCACACATGATAGGATTAGATACAGCAACTCAGCAGACAGTATCACACATGATAGGATTAGATACACGGCTCAGCAGACCGCGTCACACATGATAGGATTAGATACACAGCTCAGCAGACAGTATCACACATGGTAGGATTAGATACACAGCTCAGCAGACAGTATCACACATGATAGGATTAGATACACAGCTCAGCAGACAGTATCACACATGATAGGATTAGATACAGCAGCTCAGCAGACAGTATCACACATGACAGGATTAGATACAGTGGCTCAGGAGACAGTATCACACATGGTAGGATTAGATACACAGCTCAGCAGACAGTATCACACATGATAGGATTAGATACACAGCTCAGCAGACAGTATCACACATGACAGGATTAGATACAGTGGCTCAGCAGACCGCGTCACACATGATAGGATTAGATACAGCAGCTCAGCAGACAGTATCACACATGATAGGATTAGATACACAGCTCAGCAGACAGTATCACACATGATAGGATTAGATACAGCAGCTCAGCAGACAGTATCACACATGATAGGATTAGATACACAGCTCAGCAGACAGTATCACACATGATAGGATTAGATACAGGTCCCAGCAGACAGTATCACACTTGATAGGATTAGATACAGTGGCTCAGCAGACAGTATAACACATGATAGGATTAGATACAGCTCAGCAGACAGTATCACACATGATAGGATTAGATACACAGCTCAGCAGACAGTATCACACATGCTAGGATTAGATACAGAGCTCAGCAGACAGTATCACACATGATAGGATTAGATACAGTGGCTCAGCAGACAGTATCACACATGATAGGATTAGATACAGTGGCTCAGCAGACAGTATCACACATGATAGGATTAGATACAGCAGCTCAGCAGACAGTATCACACATGATAGGATTAGATACACCGCTCAGCAGGCAGGATCACACATGATAGGATTAGATACAGCAGCTCAGCAGACAGTATCACACATGATAGGATTAGATACACAGCTCAGCAGACAGTATCACACATGATAGGATTAGATACAGCAGCTCAGCAGACAGTATCACACATGATAGGATTAGATACACAGCTCAGCAGACAGTATCACACATGATAGGATTAGATACAGCAGCTCAGCAGACAGTATCACACATGATAGGATTAGATACACAGCTCAGCAGACAGTATCACACATGATAGGATTAGATACAGGTCCCAGCAGACAGTATCACACTTGATAGGATTAGATACAGTGGCTCAGCAGACAGTATCACACATGATAGGATTAGATACAGTGGCTCAGCAGACAGTATCACACATGATAGGATTAGATACAGCAGCTCAGCAGACAGTATCACACATGATAGGATTAGATACACCGCTCAGCAGGCAGGATCACACATGATAGGATTAGATACAGCAGCTCAGCAGACAGTATCACACATGATAGGATTAGATACACAGCTCAGCAGACAGTATCACACATGATAGGATTAGATACAGCAGCTCAGCAGACAGTATCACACATGATAGGATTAGATACACAGCTCAGCAGACAGTATCACACATGATAGGATTAGATACAGGTCCCAGCAGACAGTATCACACTTGATAGGATTAGATACAGTGGCTCAGCAGACAGTATAACACATGATAGGATTAGATACAGGTCCCAGCAGACAGTATCACACTTGATAGGATTAGATACAGTGGCTCAGCAGACAGTATAACACATGATAGGATTAGATACACAGCTCAGCAGACAGTATCACACATGACAGGATTAGATACAGTGGCTCAGCAGACAGTATCACACATGATAGGATTAGATACAGCAGCTCAGCAGACAGTATCACACATGATAGGATTAGATACACCGCTCAGCAGGCAGTATCACACATGATCGGATTAGATACAGCAGCTCAGCAGACAGTATCACACATGATAGGATTAGATACACGGCTCAGCAGACAGTATCACACATGATAGGATTAGATACAGCAGCTCAGCAGACAGTATCACACATGATAGGATTAGACACACAGCTCAGCAGACAGTATCACACATGATAGGATTACACAGCTCAGCAGACAGTATCACACATGATAGGATTAGATACACAGCTCAGCAGACAGTATCACACATGATAGGATTAGATACAGAAGCTCAGCAGGCAGTATCACACATGATAGGATTAGATACAGCAGCTCAGCAGACAGTATCACACATGATAGGATTAGATACATGGTCAGCAGACAGTATCACACATGATAGGATTAGATACAGCAGCTCAGCAGACAGTATCACACATGACAGGATTAGATACAGTGGCTCAGGAGACAGTATCACACATGATAGGATTAGATACACAGCTCAGTAGACAGTATCACACATGGTAGGATTAGATAAACAGCTCAGCAGACAGTATCACACATGATAGGATTAGATACACAGCTCAGCAGACAGTATCACACATGATAGGATTAGATACAGCAGCTCAGCAGACAGTATCATACATGACAGGATTAGATACAGTGGCTCAGCAGACAGTATCACACATGATAGGATTAGATACAGCAGCTCAGCAGACAGTATCACACATGACAGGATTAGATACAGTGGCTCAGCAGACCGCGTCACACATGATAGGATTAGATACAGCAGCTCAGCAGACAGTATCACACATGATAGGATTAGATACACAGCTCAGCAGGCAGTATCACACATGATAGGATTAGATACACAGCTCAGCAGACAGTATCACACATGATAGGATTAGATACAGGTCCCAGCAGACAGTATCACACTTGATAGGATTAGATACAGTGGCTCAGCAGACAGTATAACACATGATAGGATTAGATACAGGTCCCAGCAGACAGTATCACACTTGATAGGATTAGATACAGTGGCTCAGCAGACAGTATAACACATGATAGGATTAGATACACAGCTCAGCAGACAGTATCACACATGACAGGATTAGATACAGTGGCTCAGCAGACAGTATCACACATGATAGGATTAGATACAGCAGCTCAGCAGACAGTATCACACATGATAGGATTAGATACACCGCTCAGCAGGCAGTATCACACATGATAGGATTAGATACAGCAGCTCAGCAGACAGTATCACACATGATAGGATTAGATACACGGCTCAGCAGACAGTATCACACATGATAGGATTAGATACAGCAGCTCAGCAGACAGTATCACACATGATAGGATTAGACACACAGCTCAGCAGACAGTATCACACATGATAGGATTAGATACATGGTCAGCAGACAGTATCACACATGATAGGATTAGATACACAGCTCAGCAGACAGTATCACACATGATAGGATTAGATACAGAAGCTCAGCAGGCAGTATCACACATGATAGGATTAGATACAGCAGCTCAGCAGACAGTATCACACATGATAGGATTAGATACATGGTCAGCAGACAGTATCACACATGATAGGATTAGATACAGCAGCTCAGCAGACAGTATCACACATGACAGGATTAGATACAGTGGCTCAGGAGACAGTATCACACATGATAGGATTAGATACACAGCTCAGCAGACAGTATCACACATGATAGGATTAGATACAGCAGCTCAGCAGACAGTATCACACATGACAGGATTAGATACAGTGGCTCAGCAGACAGTATCACACATGATAGGATTAGATACAGCAGCTCAGCAGACAGTATCACACATGACAGGATTAGATACAGTGGCTCAGCAGACCGCGTCACACATGATAGGATTAGATACAGCAGCTCAGCAGACAGTATCACACATGATAGGATTAGATACACAGCTCAGCAGGCAGTATCACACATGATAGGATTAGATACACAGCTCAGCAGACAGTATCACACATGATAGGTTTAGATACAGGTCCCAGCTCACTAAGGGTATGTTCACACGAGGTCATTACGTCCGTAATTGACGGAACGTATTTCGGCCTGAAGACCCGGACGAACACACTGCAGGGAGCCGGGCTCCTAGCATCATAGTTATGTACGACACTAGGAGTCCCTGCCTCTCTGCAGGACAACTGTCCCGTACTGTAATCATGTTTTCAGTACAGGACAGTAGTTCCACGGAGAGGCAGGGACTCCTAGCGTCGTACATAACTATGACCTCGGCTCCCTGCACTGAGTTCGGTCCGGGACTTGCAGCCGAAATACGTTCCGTCCATTACGGACGTAATGACCTAGTGTGAACATACACTAAGGGCAGATTCACACGAGCGTTGCGTTTTTGCGCGCGCAAACAACGCAGCGTTTTGCGCGCGCAAGAAACATTTGACAGCTGCGTGTGTCATCCGTGTATGATGCGCGGCTGCGTGATTTTCGCGCAGCCGCCATCATAGAGATGAGGCTAGTCGACGGCCGTCACTGTCCAAGGTGCTGAGAGAGCTAACTGATCGGCAGTAACTCTTTCAGCACCCTCGACAGTGAATGCCGAACACAATATCGCAAAACCTGTAGAAAAAAAAGAAAAAGTTCGTACTTACCGAGAACTTCCCGGCCGTTGCCTTGGTAACGCGTCCTTGGTGACGCGCCTCTCTTGACATCGGGCCCCACCTCCCTGGATGACGCGCCAGTCCATGTGACCGCTGTAGCCTGTGCTTGGCCTGTGATTGGCTGGAGCTGTCACTTGGACTGAATTGTCATCCCGGGAGGTCAGACTGGAGGAAGAAGCCGGGAGTTATCGGTAAGTCAGAACTTCGTTTTTTTTTCTACAGGTTCATGTATATCGGGATCGGTAGTCACTGTCCATGGTGCTGAAACAGTTTAACTCTTTCAGCACCATGGACAGTGACTATCTCCTGACGTCGCATACCGATAATTTTTTTGCCGGGATCGGCCAAAACTAGTTTGGCCGAACCCGGTGAAGTTCAGTTCGCTTGTCCGGCTTCGCTCATCGCAAAGACACTCCGTTTGGATGTTCGGAAACAGAAAAGCACGTGGTGCTTTTCTGTTTTCATTCATCCTTTTCACTGCTGTTGCGCGAATCACGCTCGTCCCACGGAAGTGCTTCCGTGTGGTGCGCGTGATTTTCACGCACCCATTGACTTCAATGGGTGCGTGATGCGCGAAATACGCAGAGTTATTGAACCTGTGGCGCTTTTTGCGCAGCAGACAAACGCTGCGCAAAAAGCACGGACTGTCTGTACTGCCCCATAGACTTGTATTGGTCCATGCGTGCCGCGTGAAAACCAGGCGGCCCGCACGGACCGAATACACGCTCGTGTGAATCCCCCCTAACATTGCGGCTCCAGCGTTGGGCCCCGGAAAGGTAAATATAAGAATTGTTTTGCTTTGTTGTGTGTTACTAATTTTTTACAGGTTCGGTCGTTGGACTACGTCAGATTCCAGGACTACTTCGAATACGGCATTTTTTATTCTCAATAAAATAGATAATGAGGGTTGTGTGTGGGTTTTTTATTTCAATAAAATATATTTTCTATGTCTTTTTTTAAACTTTATTATTACCGCCTTAGTAATGGCCGCCGGCTGATTGACAGCGTCCATTACTAAGGCGGGGCTTAGTGTTAGCCGGTGCAGAGGTGAACACTAACCCCCATTATTACCCCGGTAACCACCGCCACCAGGGTTGTCGGAAAGAGCCGGTGCCATCCAGGACCTGACCATCTGTAGCGATGGCTGGGTCCTGGGGCGGCCGCAGGCTGGTATTATTTTGCTGGGAAAAGCAAAAAACAGTGGCCCTTCCCACCCTGGTAAAATAAAAAAAATACAAAAAAACTGCGTGCAGACGTCCCCCCCCGCCCGCCCTTTTTCATTACCAGCCAGATACAACACAGCAGCAGCAGCAGCAGCCTGGCATTACCAGGGTGTGATCACCCACTGCTTTATGTCTTTCCCAGCCCAATGTTACCAGCCTGCGGCCAACCCTGTGCCCGACCAGGTGTTTGGATACTGGATACACAATCAGGACACACAGCGTTGTGACATCATGCGTGGCGCACAGCTTTGTGATGTCATGACGCTGTAGACCTCAGGACTTCCACTGCGCTCGGGAAGGAGGAGGTTAAGTATAATATCGTTACTATAGTAACAGGGGCCTGTGTATTTCCATTACATCGGCCCCAGTTACTATAGTAACTTATTATAGACGCGGTGCTGGGAGCCGCGACCCCCCTTGGATTTGGGGCCCAGTCGCAATTGCGACCGCTGCCACCTATAGCTGCACCACTGAATGTGGCAGTCGCTCAATAATCTGGAGCACCAGGCCAAAGATCAGGGGCTTGGGCCCTGAGGGCCCCGTGTTAGCGACGCCCCTGCTGATAGATCTGCACCAGTCACCTGGTCAGGACTCTTACTCCTTCCCACCTCTTATAGATTGTAAGCTCCTATGATCAGGACTCTTACTCCTCCCCCACCTCTTGTATCTCCTCTTATAGATTGTAAGCTCCTATAGTCAGGACTCTTACTCCTCCCCCACCTTTTGTATCTCCTCTTATAGATTGTAAGCTCCTATGGTCAGGACTCTTACTCCTCCCCCACCTCTTGTATCTCCTCTTATAGATTGTAAGCTCCTATGGTCAGGACTATTACTCCTCTCCCACCTCCTTGTATCTCCTCTTATAGATTGTAAGCTCCTATGGTCAGGACTCTTACCTCTCTCCCACCTCTTGTATCTCCTCTTATAGATTGTAAGCTCCTATGGTCAGGACTGTTACTCCTCCCCCACCTCTTGTATCTCCTCTTATAGATTGTAAGCTCCTATGGTCAGGACTCTTACTTCTCCCCCACCTCTTGTATCTCCTCTTATAGATTGTAAGCTCCTATGGTCAGGACTCTTACTCCTCCCCCAACTCTTGTATCTCCTCTTATAGATTGTAAGCTCCTATGGTCAGGACTCTTACTCCTCCCCCACCTCTTATATCTCTTCTTATAGATTGTAAGCTCCTATGTTCAGGACTCTTACCCCTCCCCCACCTCTTGTATCTCTTATAGATTGTAAGCTCCTATGGTCAGGACTCTTACCCCTCCCCCACCTCTTGTATCTCCTCTTATAGATTGTAAGCTCCTATGGGCAGGACTCTTACTCCTCCCCCAGCTCTTGTATCTCCTCTTATAGATTGTAAGCTCCTATGGTCAGGACTCTTACTCATCCCCACCTCTTGTATCTCCTCTTATAGATTGTAAGCTCCTATGGTCAGGACTCTTACTTCTCTCCCACCTCTTGTATCTCCTCTTATAGATTGTAAGCTCCTATGGTCAGGACTCTTACTCCTCCCCACCTCTTGTATCTCCTCTTATAGATTGTAAGCTCCTATGGTCAGGACTCTTACTCCTCCCCCACCTCTTGTATCTCCTCTTATAGATTGTAAGCTCCTATGGTCAGGACTCTTACTCCTCCCCACCTCTTGTATCTCCTCTTATAGATTGTAAGCTCCTATGGTCAGGACTCTTACTCCTCCCCCACCTCTTGTATCTCCTCTTATAGATTGTAAGCTCCTATGGTCAGGACTCTTACCCCTCCCCCACCTCTTGTATCTCCTCTTATAGATTGTAAGCTCCTATGGTCAGGACTCTTACCCCTCCCCCACCTCTTGTATCTCCTCTTATAGATTGTAAGCTCCTATGGTCAGGACTCTTACTCCTCCCCACCTCTTGTATCTCCTCTTATAGATTGTAAGCTCCTATGGTCAGGACTCTTACTCCTCCCCCACCTCTTGTATCTCCTCTTATAGATTGTAAGCTCCTATGGTCAGGACTCTTACTCCTCCACCTCTTGTATCTCCTCTTATAGATTGTAAGCTCCTATGGTGAGGACACTTACTCCTCCCCCACCTCTTGTATCTCCTCTTATAGATTGTAAGCTCCTATGGTCAGGACTCTTACTCCTCCACCTCTTGTATCTCCTCTTATAGATTGTAAGCTCCTATGGTCAGGACACTTACTCCTCCCCCACCTCTTGTATCTCCTCTTATAGATTGTAAGCTCCTATGGTCAGGACTCTTACTCCTCCACCTCTTGTATCTCCTCTTATAGATTGTAAGCTCCTATGGTCAGGACTCTTACTCCTCCCCCACCTCTTGTATCTCCTCTTATAGATTGTAAGCTCCTATGGTCAGGACTCTTACTCCTCCCCCAGCTCTTGTATCTCCTCTTATAGATTGTAAGCTCCTATGGTCAGGAATCTTACCCCTCTCCCACCTCCTTGTATCTCCTCTTATAGATTGTAAGCTCCTATGGTCAGGACTCTTACTTCTCTCCCACCTCTTGTATCTCCTCTTATAGATTGTAAGCTCCTATGGTCAGGACTCTTACTCCTCCACCTCTTGTATCTCCTCTTATAGATTGTAAGCTCCTATGGTCAGGACTCTTACTCCTCCCCCACCTCTTGTATCTCCTCTTATAGATTGTAAGCTCCTATGGTCAGGACTCTTACTCCTCCCCCAGCTCTTGTATCTCCTCTTATAGATTGTAAGCTCCTATGGTCAGGAATCTTACCCCTCTCCCACCTCCTTGTATCTCCTCTTATAGATTGTAAGCTCCTATGGTCAGGACTCTTACTTCTCTCCCACCTCTTGTATCTCCTCTTATAGATTGTAAGCTCCTATGGTCAGGACTCTTACTTCTCTCCCACCTCTTGTATCTCCTCTTATAGATTGTAAGCTCCTATGGTCAGGACTCTTACCCCTCTCCCACCTCCTTGTATCTCCTCTTATAGATTGTAACCTCCTATGGTCAGGACTCTTACCCCTCCCCCACCTCTTGTATCTCTTCTTATAGATTGTAAGCTCCTATGGTCAGGACTCTTACTCCTCCCCACCTCTTGTATCTCCTCTTATAGATTGTAAGCTCCTATGGTCTGGACTCTTACCCCTCCCCCACCTCTTGTATCTCCTCTTATAGATTGTAAGCTCCTATGGTCAGGACTCTTACTCCCCCACCTCTTGTATCTCCTCTTATAGATTGTAAGCTCCTATGGTCAGGACTCTTACTCCTCCCCCAGCTCTTGTATCTCCTCTTATAGATTGTAAGCTCCTATGGTCAGGACTCTTACTCTTCCCCCACCTCTTATATCTCTTCTTATAGATTGTAAGCTCCTATGGTCAGGACTCTTACTCCTCCCCACCTTTTGTATCTCCTCTTATAGATTGTAAGCTCCTATGGTCAGGACACTTACTCCTCCCCCACCTCTTGTATCTCCTCTTATAGATTGTAAGCTCCTATGGTCTGGACTCTTACCCCTCCCCCACCTCTTGTATCTCCTCTTATAGATTGTAAGCTCCTATGGTCAGGACTCTTACTCCTCCCCCACCTCTTGTATCTCCTCTTATAGATTGTAAGCTCCTATGGTCAGGACTCTTACTCCCCCACCTCTTGTATCTCCTCTTATAGATTGTAAGCTCCTATGGTCAGGACTCTTACTCCCCCACCTCTTGTATCTCCTCTTATAGATTGTAACCTCCTATGGTCAGGACTCTTACCCCTCCCCCATCTCTTGCATCTCTTCTTATAGATTGTAAGCTCCTATGGTCAGGACTCTTACCCCTCCCCCACCTCTATATATTATGGTCGGATATAGACTTTCGCAAATAGAGTATGCATCGCACATGCGCAGTAGAGATTCTGAACACCTGCGCTCTCCGTCACCTCTGGACCCCGCCCCTTCTCGGCAGCCCCGCCCTCCATCTGACAGCTCCTCCCTTCCATCTGACAGCCGCCGCTGTACAGTAGGTGACGTCACGCAGGGTCACATGACCTCTCTGTACAGTAACGGCCCCGACAACATGGCAGCGGCGGGGAGATAATCACTGATCGTCCCGGGAGAACCCGACACAGCATGAGGGACGCGGCTCGGAGGAAGAGGAGGAGGAGGCGGCGGAAGAAGAAGGGCAGGACGTGGGCAGAGGCCGCCAGGACGGTAAGAGGTAGAAAGAACAACAGGTGTCCCGGGCCTTATACTGACTGCACCGAGGAGCGGGAGGAGGACGGGAAGCCAAGGGGTTAATGACGATGGCGCTGTATATAGGAAGTGAGGGGTTAACGCTGAGCCTGGCGCTGTATATAGGTGCACATAGGGTTAATACTGGGCCTGGCGCTGTATACAGGTGTACATAGGGTTAATACTGAGCCTGGCGCTGTATACAGGTGTACATAGGGTTAATACTGAGCCTGGCGCTGTATATAGGTGCACATAGGGTTAATACTGAGCCTGGCGCTGTATACAGGTGCACATAGGGTTAATACTGAGCCTTGCGCTGTATACAGGTGTACATAGGGTTAATACTGAGCCTGGCGCTGTATACAGGTGTACATAGGGTTAATACTGAGCCTGGCGCTGTATACAGGTGCACATAGGGTTAATACTGAGCCTGGCGCTGTATACAGGTGTACATAGGGTTAATACTGAGCCTGGCGCTGTATACAGGTGCACATAGGGTTAATACTGATCCTGGCGCTGTATACAGGTGTACATAGGGTTAATACTGGGCCTGGCGCTGTATACAGGTGTACATAGGGTTAATACTGGGCCTGGCGCTGTATACAGGTGCACATAGGGTTAATACTGAGCCTGGCGCTGTATACAGGTGCACATAGGGTTAATACTGAGCCTGGCGCTGTATACAGGTGCACATAGGGTTAATACTGAGCCTGGCGCTGTATACAGGTGCACATAGGGTTAATACTGAGCCTGGCGCTGTATACAGGTGCACATAGGGTTAATACTGAGCCTGGCGCTGTATACAGGTGTACATAGGGTTAATACTGATCCTGGCGCTGTATACAGGTGTACATAGGGTTAATACTGAGGCTGGCGCTGTATACAGGTGCACATAGGGTTAATACTGATCCTGGCGCTGTATACAGGTGCACATAGGGTTAATACTGAGCCTGGCGCTGTATACAGGTGCACATAGGGTTAATACTGAGCCTGGCGCTGTATACAGGTGTACATAGGGTTAATACTGAGGCTGGCGCTGTATACAGGTGCACATAGGGTTAATACTGAGCCTGGCGCTGTATACAGGTGCACATAGGGTTAATACTGGGCCTGGCGCTGTATACAGGTGTACATAGGGTTATTACTGAGCCTGGCGCTGTATACAGGTGCACATAGGGTTAATACTGGGCCTGGCGCTGTATACAGGTGCACATAGGGTTAATACTGAGCCTGGCGCTGTATACAGGTGCACATAGGGTTAATACTGAGCCTGGCGCTGTATACAGGTGCACATAGGGTTAATACTGAGCCTGGCGCTGTATACAGGTGCACATAGGGTTAATGCTGAGCCTGGCGCTGTATACAGGTGTACATAGGGTTAATACTGAGCCTGGCGCTGTATACAGGTGCACATAGGGTTAATGCTGAGCCTGGCGCTGTATACAGGTGCACATAGGGTTAATACTGATCCTGGCGCTGTATACAGGTGCACATAGGGTTAATACTGAGCCTGGCGCTGTATACAGGTGCACATAGGGTTAATACTGATCCTGGCGCTGTATACAGGTGCACATAGGGTTAATACTGAGCCTGGCGCTGTATACAGGTGCACATAGGGTTAATACTGAGCCTGGCGCTGTATACAGGTGCACATAGGGTTAATACTGAGCCTGGCGCTGTATACAGGTGTACATAGGGTTAATACTGATCCTGGCGCTGTATACAGGTGTACGTAGGGTTAATACTGAGCCTGGCGCTGTATACAGGTGCACGTAGGGTTAATACTGAGCCTGCCGCTGTATACAGGTGTACATAGGGTTAATACTGAGCCTGGCGCTGTATACAGGTGCACATAGGGTTAATACTGAGCCTGGCGCTGTATACAGGTGTACATAGGGTTAATACTGGGCCTGGCGCTGTATACAGGTGCACATAGGGTTAATACTGAGCCTGGCGCTGTATACAGGTGCACATAGGGTTAATACTGGGCCTGGCGCTGTATACAGGTGCACATAGGGTTAATACTGATCCTGGCGCTGTATACAGGTGTACATAGGGTTAATACTGAGGCTGGCGCTGTATACAGGTGCACATAGGGTTAATACTGGGCCTGGCGCTGTATACAGGTGTACATAGGGTTAATACTGAGCCTGGCGCTGTATACAGGTGCACATAGGGTTAATACTGGGCCTGGCGCTGTATACAGGTGCACATAGGGTTAATACTGAGCCTGGCGCTGTATACAGGTGCACATAGGGTTAATACTGGGCCTGGCGCTGTATACAGGTGCACATAGGGTTAATACTGGGCCTGGCGCTGTATACAGGTTTACATAGGGTTAATACTGAGCCTGGCGCTGTAAACAGGTGCACATAGGGTTAATACTGGGCCTGGCGCTGTATATAGGTGCACATAGGGTTAATACTGGGCCTGGCGCTGTATACAGGTTTACATAGGGTTAATACTGAGCCTTGCGCTGTATACAGGTGTACGTAGGGTTAATACTGGGCCTGGCGCTGTATACAGGTGCACATAGGGTTAATACTGAGGCTGGCGCTGTATACAGGTGCACATAGGGTTAATGCTGAGCCTGGCGCTGTATACAGGTGTACATAGGGTTAATACTGATCCTGGCGCTGTATACAGGTGCACATAGGGTTATTACTGAGCCTGGCGCTGTATACAGGTGCACATAGGGTTAATACTGGGCCTGGCGCTGTATACAGGTGTACATAGGGTTAATACTGAGCCTGGCGCTGTATACAGGTGCACATAGGGTTATTACTGAGCCTGGCGCTGTATACAGGTGCACATAGGGTTAATACTGGGCCTGGCGCTGTATACAGGTGCACATAGGGTTAATACTGAGCCTGGCGCTGTATACAGGTGTACATAGGGTTAATACTGAGGCTGGCGCTGTATACAGGTGCACATAGGGTTAATACTGAGCCTGGCGCTGTATACAGGTGCACATAGGGTTAATGCTGAGCCTGGCGCTGTATACAGGTGCACATAGGGTTAATACTGGGCCTGGCGCTGTATACAGGTGCACATAGGGTTAATACTGATCCTGGCGCTGTATACAGGTGCACATAGGGTTAATACTGAGCCTGGCGCTGTATACAGGTGTACATAGGGTTAATACTGAGCCTGGCGCTGTATACAGGTGTACATAGGGTTAATACTGAGCCTGGCGCTGTATACAGGTGTACATAGGGTTAATACTGAGCCTGGCGCTGTATACAGGTGTACATAGGGTTAATACTGAGGCTGGCGCTGTATACAGGTGCACATAGGGTTAATACTGATCCTGGCGCTGTATACAGGTGCACATAGGGTTAATACTGAGCCTGGCGCTGTATACAGGTGTACGTAGGGTTAATGCTGAGCCTGGCGCTGTATACAGGTGCACGTAGGGTTAATACTGAGCCTGGCGCTGTATACAGGTGTACGTAGGGTTAATACTGATCCTGGCGCTGTATACAGGTGTACATAGGGTTAATACTGAGCCTGGCACTGTATACAGGTGCACATAGGGTTAATGCTGAGCCTGGCGCTGTATACAGGTGTACATAGGGTTAATACTGAGCCTGGCGCTGTATACAGGTGTACATAGGGTTAATACTGATCCTGGCGCTGTATACAGGTGCACATAGGGTTAATACTGAGCCTGGCGCTGTATACAGGTGTACATAGGGTTAATACTGATCCTGGCGCTGTATACAGGTGCACATAGGGTTAATACTGATCCTGGCGCTGTATACAGGTGCACATGGGGTTAATACTGAGCCTGGCGCTGTATACAGGTGCACATGGGGTTAATACTGAGCCTGGCGCTGTATACAGGTGCACACAGGGTTAATACTGATCCTGGCGCTGTATACAGGTGCACATAGGGTTAATACTGAGCCTGGCGCTGTATACAGGTGCACATAGGGTTAATACTGATCCTGGCGCTGTATACAGGTGCACATAGGGTTAATACTGAGCCTGGCGCTGTATACAGGTGCACATAGGGTTAATACTGAGCCTGGCGCTGTATACAGGTGCACATAGGGTTAATACTGATCCTGGCGCTGTATACAGGTGCACATAGGGTTAATACTGAGCCTGGCGCTGTAAACAGGTGCACATAGGGTTAATGCTGAGCCTGGCGCTGTATACAGGTGTACATAGGGTTAATGCTGAGCCTGGCGCTGTATACAGGTGCACATAGGGTTAATGCTGAGCCTGGCGCTGTATACAGGTGTACATAGGGTTAATACTGGGCCTGGCGCTGTATACAGGTGTACATAGGGTTAATACTGATCCTGGCGCTGTATACAGGTGTACATAGGGTTAATACTGAGCCTGGCGCTGTATACAGGTGCACATAGGGTTAATACTGGGCCTGGCGCTGTATACAGGTGTACATAGGGTTAATACTGATCCTGGCGCTGTATACAGGTGCACATAGGGTTAATACTGAGCCTGGCGCTGTATACAGGTGCACATAGGGTTAATACTGGGCCTGGCGCTGTATACAGGTGTACATAGGGTTAATACTGATCCTGGCGCTGTATACAGGTGTACATAGGGTTAATACTGAGCCTGGCGCTGTATACAGGTGTACATAGGGTTAATACTGAGCCTGGCGCTGTATACAGGTGCACATAGGGTTAATACTGGGCCTGGCGCTGTATACAGGTGCACATAGGGTTAATACTGATCCTGGCGCTGTATACAGGTGCACATAGGGTTAATACTGAGCCTGGCGCTGTATACAGGTGCACATAGGGTTAATACTGATCCTGGCGCTGTATACAGGTGTACATAGGGTTAATACTGGGCCTGGCGCTGTATACAGGTGTACATAGGGTTAATACTGATCCTGGCGCTGTATACAGGTGTACATAGGGTTATTACTGAGCCTGGCGCTGTATACAGGTGCACATAGGGTTAATACTGGGCCTGGCGCTGTATACAGGTGCACATAGGGTTAATACTGATCCTGGCGCTGTATACAGGTGCACATAGGGTTAATACTGAGCCTGGCGCTGTATACAGGTGCACATAGGGTTAATACTGAGCCTGGCGCTGTATACAGGTGCACATAGGGTTAATACTGAGCCTGGCGCTGTATACAGGTGCACATAGGGTTAATACTGAGCCTGGCGCTGTATACAGGTGCACATAGGGTTAATACTGAGCCTGGCGCTGTATAAAGGTGCACATAGGGTTAATACTGGGCCTGGCGCTGTATACAGGTGCACATAGGGTTAATACTGATCCTGGCGCTGTATACAGGTGCACATAGGGTTAATACTGAGCCTGGCGCTGTATACAGGTGCACATAGGGTTAATACTGATCCTGGCGCTGTATACAGGTGTACATAGGGTTAATACTGGGCCTGGCGCTGTATACAGGTGCACATAGGGTTAATACTGATCCTGGCGCTGTATACAGGTGTACATAGGGTTAATACTGATCCTGGCGCTGTATACAGGTGTACATAGGGTTAATACTGAGCCTGGCGCTGTATACAGGTGCACATAGGGTTAATACTGGGCCTGGCGCTGTATACAGGTGCACATAGGGTTAATACTGAGCCTGGCGCTGTATACAGGTGCACATAGGGTTAATACTGAGCCTGGCGCTGTATACAGGTGCACATAGGGTTAATACTGAGCCTGGCGCTGTATACAGGTGCACATAGGGTTAATGCTGAGCCTGGCGCTGTATACAGGTGCACATAGGGTTAATACTGAGCCTGGCGCTGTATACAGGTGCACATAGGGTTAATACTGGGCCTGGCGCTGTATACAGGTGCACATAGGGTTAATACTGAGCCTGGCGCTGTATACAGGTGTACATAGGGTTAATACTGAGCCTGGCGCTGTATACAGGTGTACATAGGGTTAATACTGGGCCTGGCGCTGTATACAGGTGTACGTAGGGTTAATACTGAGCCTGGCGCTGTATACAGGTGCACGTAGGGTTAATACTGAGCCTGGCGCTGTATACAGGTGCACGTAGGGTTAATACTGAGCCTGGCGCTGTATACAGGTGCACGTAGGGTTAATACTGAGCCTGGCGCTGTATACAGGTGCACGTAGGGTTAATACTGAGCCTGGCGCTGTATACAGGTGCACGTAGGGTTAATACTGATCCTGGCGCTGTATACAGGTGTACGTAGGGTTAATACTGAGCCTGGCGCTGTATACAGGTGCACGTAGGGTTAATACTGAGCCTGGCGCTGTATACAGGTGCACATAGGGTTAATACTGAGCCTGGCGCTGTATACAGGTGCACATAGGGTTAATACTGGGCCTGGCGCTGTATACAGGTGTACGTAGGGTTAATACTGAGCCTGGCGCTGTATACAGGTGCACGTAGGGTTAATACTGAGCCTGGCGCTGTATACAGGTGCACGTAGGGTTAATACTGAGCCTGGCGCTGTATACAGGTGCACGTAGGGTTAATACTGAGCCTGGCGCTGTATACAGGTGCACATAGGGTTAATACTGAGCCTGGCGCTGTATACAGGTGCACATAGGGTTAATACTGAGCCTGGCGCTGTATACAGGTGCACATAGGGTTAATACTGAGCCTGGCGCTGTATACAGGTGTACATAGGGTTAATACTGAGCCTGGCGCTGTATACAGGTGCACATAGGGTTAATACTGAGCCTGGCGCTGTATACAGGTGCACATAGGGTTAATACTGAGCCTGGCGCTGTATACAGGTGCACATAGGGTTAATACTGAGCCTGGCGCTGTATACAGGTGCACATAGGGTTAATACTGAGCCTGGCGCTGTATACAGGTGCACATAGGGTTAATACTGAGCCTGGCGCTGTATACAGGTGCACATAGGGTTAATACTGAGCCTGGCGCTGTATACAGGTGTACGTAGGGTTAATACTGAGCCTGGCGCTGTATACAGGTGTACGTAGGGTTAATACTGATCCTGGCGCTGTATACAGGTGTACGTAGGGTTAATACTGAGCCTGGCGCTGTATACAGGTGTACGTAGGGTTAATACTGAGCCTGGCGCTGTATACAGGTGTACGTAGGGTTAATACTGGGCCTGGCGCTGTAAACAGGTGCACGTAGGGTTAATACTGAGCCTGGCGCTGTATACAGGTGCACGTAGGGTTAATACTGAGCCTGGCGCTGTATACAGGTGCACGTAGGGTTAATACTGAGCCTGGCGCTGTATACAGGTGCACGTAGGGTTAATACTGATCCTGGCGCTGTATACAGGTGTACGTAGGGTTAATACTGAGCCTGGCGCTGTATACAGGTGTACGTAGGGTTAATACTGAGCCTGGCGCTGTATACAGGTGTACGTAGGGTTAATACTGAGCCTGGCGCTGTATACAGGTGCACATAGGGTTAATACTGAGCCTGGCGCTGTATACAGGTGCACATAGGGTTAATACTGAGCCTGGCGCTGTATACAGGTGTACATAGGGTTAATACTGAGCCTGGCGCTGTATACAGGTGCACATAGGGTTAATACTGAGCCTGGCGCTGTATACAGGTGCACGTAGGGTTAATACTGAGCCTGGCGCTGTATACAGGTGCACATAGGGTTAATACTGATCCTGGCGCTGTATACAGGTGCACATAGGGTTAATACTGAGCCTGGCGCTGTATACAGGTGCACATAGGGTTAATACTGATCCTGGCGCTGTATACAGGTGCACGTAGGGTTAATACTGAGCCTGGCGCTGTATACAGGTGCACGTAGGGTTAATACTGATCCTGGCGCTGTATACAGGTGTACGTAGGGTTAATACTGAGCCTGGCGCTGTATACAGGTGCACGTAGGGTTAATACTGAGGCTGGCGCTGTATACAGGTGCACATAGGGTTAATACTGAGCCTGGCGCTGTATACAGGTGCACATAGGGTTAATGCTGAGCCTGGCGCTGTATACAGGTGCACATAGGGTTAATACTGGGCCTGGCGCTGTATACAGGTGCACATAGGGTTAATACTGGGCCTGGCGCTGTATACAGGTGCACATAGGGTTAATACTGGGCCTGGCGCTGTATACAGGTGCACATAGGGTTAATACTGAGCCTGGCGCTGTATACAGGTGTACATAGGGTTAATACTGGGCCTGGCGCTGTATACAGGTGCACATAGGGGTAATACTGAGCCTGGCGCTGTATACAGGTGCACATAGGGTTAATACTGAGCCTGGCGCTGTATACAGGTGCACATAGGGTTAATACTGAGCCTGGCGCTGTATACAGGTGCACATAGGGTTAATACTGGGCCTGGCGCTGTATACAGGTGTACATAGGGTTAATACTGAGCCTGGCGCTGTATACAGGTGTACATAGGGTTAATACTGAGCCTGGCGCTGTATACAGGTGTACATAGGGTTAATACTGAGCCTGGCGCTGTATACAGGTGCACATAGGGTTAATACTGAGCCTGGCGCTGTATACAGGTTTACATAGGGTTAATACTGGGCCTGGCGCTGTATACAGGTGCACATAGGGTTAATACTGAGCCTGGCGCTGTATACAGGTGCACATAGGGTTAATGCTGAGCCTGGCGCTGTATACAGGTGCACATAGGGTTAATACTGATCCTGGCGCTGTATACAGGTGTACATAGGGTTAATACTGAGCCTGGCGCTGTATACAGGTGCACATAGGGTTAATACTGATCCTGGCGCTGTATACAGGTGTACATAGGGTTAATCCTGAGCCTGGCGCTGTATACAGGTGCACACAGGGTTAATACTGGGCCTGGCGCTGTATACAGGTGCACATAGGGTTAATACTGAGCCTGGCGCTGTATACAGGTGCACATAGGGTTAATACTGGGCCTGGCGCTGTATACAGGTGCACATAGGGTTAATACTGGGACTGGCGCTGTATGCAGGTGCACATAGGGTTAATACTGAGCCTGGCGCTGTATACAGGTGTACATAGGGTTAATACTGAGCCTGGCGCTGTATACAGGTGCACACAGGGTTAATACTGGGCCTGGCGCTGTATACAGGTGCACATAGGGTTAATACTGGGCCTGGCGCTGTATACAGGTGCACATAGGGTTAATACTGATCCTGGCGCTGTATACAGGTGCACATAGGGTTAATACTGAGCCTGGCGCTGTATACAGGTGTACATAGGGTTAATACTGAGCCTGGCGCTGTATACAGGTGTACATAGGGTTAATACTGAGCCTGGCGCTGTAAACAGGTGCACATAGGGTTAATACTGAGCCTGGCGCTGTATACAGGTGCACATAGGGTTAATACTGAGCCTGGCGCTGTATACAGGTGCACATAGGGTTAATACTGAGCCTGGCGCTGTATACAGGTGTACATAGGGTTAATGCTGAGCCTGGCGCTGTAAACAGGTGCACATAGGGTTAATACTGAGCCTGGCGCTGTATACAGGTGCACATAGGGTTAATACTGAGCCTGGCGCTGTATACAGGTGCACATAGGGTTAATACTGAGCCTGGCGCTGTATACAGGTGTACATAGGGTTAATACTGATCCTGGCGCTGTATACAGGTGCACACAGGGTTAATACTGAGGCTGGCGCTGTATACAGGTGCACATAGGGTTAATACTGGGCCTGGCGCTGTATACAGGTGTACATAGGGTTAATACTGGGCCTGGCGCTGTATACAGGTGCACATAGGGTTAATACTGAGCCTGGCGCTGTAAACAGGTGCACATAGGGTTAATACTGAGCCTGGCGCTGTATACAGGTGCACATAGGGTTAATACTGAGCCTGGCGCTGTATACAGGTGCACATAGGGTTAATACTGAGCCTGGCGCTGTATATAGGATGTTACTCAGGATCAATACAGGATAAGTAATGTTATGTATGTACACAATGACTCCACCAGCAGAATAGTGAGTGCAGCTCTGGAGTATAATACAGGATATAACTCAGGATCAGTACAGGATAAGTAATGTAATGTATGTACACAGTGACTCCACCAGCAGAATAGTGAGTGCAGCTCTGAAGTATAATACGGGAATGTAACTCAGGATCAGTACAGGATAAGTAATGTTATGTATGTACACAGGGACTCCACCAGCAGAATAGTGAGTGCAGCTCTGAAGTATAATACGGGATGTAACTCAGGATCAGTACAGGATAAGTAATGTTATGTATGTACACAGGGACTCCACCAGCAGAATAGTGAGTGCAGCTCTGGAGTATAATACAGGATATAACTCAGGATCAGTACAGGATAAGTAATGTAATGTATGTACACAGTGACTCCACCAGCAGAATAGTGAGTGCAGCTCTGAAGTATAATACAGGATATAACTCAGGATCAGTACAGGATAAGTAATGTAATGTATGTACACAGTGACTCCACCAGCAGAATAGTGAGTGCAGCTCTGAAGTATAATACAGGATATAACTCAGCATCAGTACAGGATAAGTAATGTAATGTATGTACACAGTGACTCCACCAGCAGACTAGTGAGTGCAGCTCTGGAGTATAATACAGGATATAACTCAGGATCAGTACAGGATAAGTAATGTAATGTATGTACACAGTGACTCCACCAGCAGAATAGTGAGTGCAGCTCTGGAGTTTAATACAGGATGTAACTCAGGATCACTACAGGATAAGTAATGTAATGTATGTACACAGTGACTCTACCAGCAGAATAGTGAGTGCAGCTCTGGAGTATAATACAGGATGTAACTCAGGATCAGTACAGGATAAGTAATGTAATGTATGTACACAGTGACTTCACCAGCAGAATAGTGAGCGCAGCTCTGGAGTATAATACAGGATGTAACTCAGGATCAGTACAGGATAAGTAATGTAATGTATGTACACAGTGACTTCACCAGCAGAATAGTGAGCGCAGCTCTGGAGTATAATACAGGATGTAACTCAGGATCAGTACAGGATATGTAATGTATGTACACAGTGACTCCACCAGCAGAATAGTGAGTGCAGCTCTGGAGTATAATACAGGATGTAACACAGGTTCAGTACAGGATAAGTAATGTCATGTATGTACACAGTGACTCCACCAACAGAATAGTGAGTGCAGCTCTGGAGAATAATACAGGATATAACTCTGGATCAGTACAGGATAAGTAATGTAATGTATGTACACAGTGACTCAACCAGCAGAATAGTGAGTGCAGCTCCGGAGTATAATACAGGATATAACTCCGGATCAGTACAGGATAAGTAATCTAATGTATGTATACAGTGACTCCACCAGCAGAATAGGGAGTGCAGCTCTGGAGTATAATACAGGATATAACCCCAGGATCAGTACAGGATAAGTAATGTAATGTATGTACACAGTGACTTCACCAGCAGAATAGTGAGTGCAGCTCTGGAGTATAATACAGGATGTAACTCAGGATCAGTACAGGATAAGTAATGTAATGTATGTACACAGTGACTCCACCAGCAGAATAGTGAGTGCAGCTCTGGAGTATAATACAGGATATAACTCGGGATCAGTACAGGATAAGTAATGTAATGTATGTACACAGTGACTCCACCAGCAAATAGTGAGTGCAGCTCTGGAGTATAATACAGGATATAACTCGGGATCAGTACAAGATAAGTAATGTAATGTATGTACACAGTGACTCCACCAGCAGAATAGTGAGTGCAGCTCTGGAGTATAACACAGATGTAACTCAGGATCATACAGGATAAGTAATGTAATGTACACAGTGACTCCACCAGCAGAATAGTGAGTGCAGCTCTGGAGTATAATACAGAATGTAACTCAGGATCAGTACAGGATAAGTAATGTAATGTATGTACACAGTGACTCAACCAGCAGAATAGTGAGTGCAGCTCCGGAGTATAATACAGGATATAACTCAGGATCAGTACAGGATAAGTAATCTAATGTATGTATACAGTGACTCCACCAGCAGAATAGGGAGTGCATCTCTGGAGTATAATACAGGATATAACCCCAGGATCAGTACAGGTTAAGTAATGTAATGTATGTACACAGTGACTCCACCAGCAGAATAGTGAGTGCAGCTCTGGAGTATAATACAGGATGTAACTCAGGATCAGTACAGGATAAGTAATGTAATGTATGTACACAGTGACTCCACCAGCAGAATAGTGAGTGCAGCTCTGGAGTATAATACAGGATGTAACTCAGGATCAGTACAGGATAAGTAATGTATGTACACAGTGACTCCACCAGCAGAATAGTGAGTACAGCTCTGGAGTATAATACAGGATGTAACTCAGGATCAGTACAGGGATAAGTAATGTAATGTATGTACATAGTGACTCCTCCAGCAGAATAGTGAGTACAGCTCTGGAGTATAATACAGGATGTAACTCAGGATCAGTACAGGATAAGTAATGTAATGTATGTACACAGTGACACCACCAGCAGAATAGTGAGTACAGCTCTGGAGTATAATACAGGATGTAACTCAGGATCAGTACAGGATAAGTAATGTCATGTATGTACACAGTGACTCCACCAGCAGAATAGTGAGTGCAGCTCTGGAGTATAATACAGGATGTAACTCAGGATCAGTACAGGATAAGTAATGTAATGTATGTACACAGTGACTCCACCAGCAGAATAGTGAGTACAGCTCTGGAGTATAATACAGAATGTAACTCAGGATCAGTACAGGATAAGTAATGCAATGTATGTACACAGTGACTCCACCAGCAGAATAGTGAGTGCAGCTCTGGAGTATAATACAGGATGTAACTCAGGATCAGTACAGGATAAGTAATGTAATGTATGTACACAGTGACTCCACCAGCAGATAGTGAGTGCAGCTCTGGAGTATTAATACAGGATGTATCTCAGGATCAGTACAGGATAAGTAATGTAATGTATTACACATGGACTCCACCAGCAGAATAGTGAGTGCAGCTCTGGAGTATAATACAGGATAAACTCAGGATCAGTACAGGATAAGTAATGTAATGTATGTACACAGTGACTCCACCAGCAGAATAGTGAGTGCAGCTCTGGAGTATAATACAGGATGTAACTCAGGATCAGTACAGGATAAGTAATGTAATGTATGTACACAGGACTCCACCAGCAGAATAGTGAGTACAGCTCTGGAGTATAATACAGGATGTAACTCAGGATCAGTACAGGATAAGTAATGCAATGTATGTACACAGTGACTCCACCAGCAGAATAGTGAGTGCAGCTCTGGAGTATAATACATAAGTAATGTATGGACACAGTGAGGCCGCTTTTTATGTCTATTTATATAGCAGTTCAGGTAGGCACATGATATATATATTTAGTGTTATGGGATGGGAGTAGTAGTTGGGGGATAATAGTTGGGAGTGGTAAGTGGGGCTAATAGTTAGGGGTAGTAGGTGGGTGGTAATAGTTAGGGGTAGTAATAGTTAGGGGTAGTAGGTAGGGGTTGTAGGTGGGT